>NC_053391.1:593099212-593400077 GCF_905171765.1 Bufo bufo
ACAACCAGGATTCACAACTCCAGTGGGTCAGTATAGATGTCCAGGCAGGAAGCTCTATAACTGGCAACTAGAGAAGTGTGAGGGGAGAATATAAGGAGGTTGGGAGTGGCAGACAAGAAACAGCTGAGGAGGAGAAGCTACGGATCCCTGATTGAGACAAAAAGGATAGCAAGGCAAACACAGAAAACAATCACTAAGAAACAACGTGATCTTTAGATATAGAGCGCGCAGCCACCCGCTGCGACCTCCTGACCCCGGGTATAACGGAGTCAGACGTGGCTCTTGATACCCTCGTGACAGTACCCCCCCCTTTCACGAGGGGCCTCCGGACACTCAGGACCAGGTCTCTCCGGATGAGAGGTATGGAAAGCCTGAATTAACCTGTTGGCGTTTACCTCTGACGCTGCAACCCACATTCTTTCCTCGGGACCGTAACCCCTCCAATGCACCAGATACTGAAGAGAGCGGCGGACCCGACGAGAATCAACAATTCTGGCTATTTGAAACTCCAGATTACCATCCACAATAACAGGAGGAGGTGTCAGTGGTGATGGTTCTAGAGGTGGAACATACTTCTTGAGTAACGATTTATGGAAGACGTTATGGATCTTAAAAGTCTGAGGTAGCTCCAGGCGAAAAGCCACAGGGTTAATAACGGCTACTATTTTATAAGGACCAATGAACCTAGGGCCCAGTTTCCAAGAGGGAACCTTCAACTTAATATTCCTAGTAGACAACCAAACATAGTCATTCACTCCTAGGTCCGGACCTGGCGACCGTTTCTTATCGGCCATGCATTTATATTTACCACTCATCTTTTTCAAGTTAACTTGCACCTTCTGCCATACCGATGAAAGAGATGAAGAAAACCTTTCCTCTTCGGGAACCCCAGAAGACCCCCCCTCTTTGAAAGTACAAAATTGGGGATGAAAACCGTATGCACCAAGGAATGGTGACTTGCCAGTGGACTCCTGATAATGATTATTTATGGCAAACTCAGCTAACGGTAAATATGATGACCACAACTCTTGGTTTTCAGACACAAAACACCTTAAATATGTTTCTAGGTTTTGGTTGGTACGCTCAGTCTGTCCATTCGACTGAGGATGGAAAGCTGAGGAAAAGGACAAGTGTACCCCCAAACGGGAACAAAAAGCTTTCCAAAACTTAGAAATAAACTGGGTTCCCCGATCCGAAACCACATCGGAAGGGACCCCGTGAAGCTTCACGATTTCACTGATAAACACCTGAGCAAGAGTTTTAGCATTAGGAAGTGCGGGTAGCGCAATAAAGTGTACCATTTTGCTAAACCTGTCTACTACTAACAAAATAACTGTTTTACCCGCAGACAACGGTAAGTCAGTGATGAAATCCATTGACAGATGTGTCCATGGCCTATTGGGGATAAAGACCCTGCTGGACGTGTATGAGAGACTTTCGCGCGTGCACAAGTAGAGCAAGTAGACACGAAATCCATTACATCCTGACGCAACCTTGGCCACCAAAAACGACGAGATAATAGCTCCAAGGTTGCTTTACTACCCGGGTGCCCAGCAAGTGCCGAATTATGATGTTCTTTTAATAATTCAAGACGCAGGTTTAACGGTACAAACAATTTCTCTGAGGGGCAAGAGGCCGGGGCGTCCCCCTGGGCCTCTAACACCTTTCCCTATAGAACAGAGTGTACAGCAGAGACAACCACTCCTCTTTGTAAAATAGGTACCGGATCACTAGCATTACCCCCTCCAGGGAAACTACGAGATAATGCGTCTGCCTTGGTATTTTTTGCCCCAGGACGATAGGTGATTACAAAGTTAAATCTGGTAAAGAATAGCGACCACCTGGCTTGTCTAGGGGTGAGACGCTTAGCCGATTCTAGGTACAGAAGGTTTTTGTGATCCGTAATCACCGTGACGGGGTGGATTGCTCCCTCTAAGAAGTGACGCCACTCTTCAAGCGCCAGCTTAATCGCCAACAGTTCCCTATTTCCAACATCATAGTTCTTCTCTGCAGAAGATAATTTTTTGGAAAAGAAAGCGCAAGGGCGCCATTTGCCAGGAGACGGACCCTGAGACAATACAGCCCCCACTCCCACCTCTGACGCATCTACCTCAACAATAAAAGGCTGGGAGACATCAGGTTGAATTAGAACAGGTGCCGAGGTAAACCTCTCTTTTAGAGAGGAAAATGCATTTTTAGCGGCGTCAGACCATTTAGAAAAATCAGTCCCCTTCCTAGTCATGTCGGTAAGGGGTTTAACGATCACTGAATAATTTTTTATGAACTTTCTATAGAAATTTGCGAAACCCAAAAACCGTTGTAGGGCTTTAAGGTTCTCAGGAAGATCCCAATCTAAAATTGCCTGGACCTTCCCAGGATCCATACGGAAACCTGAAGCAGATAATAGATATCCCAGGAACTGTATTTCCTGAACGGCGAAGACACATTTTTCAATTTTCGCATATAATCTATTCGTCCGTAGGACCTGCAGTACTTGCCTGACATGCACCTCATGTGTTTTCAGATCAGCCGAATAAATTAAGATATCATCTAGGTATATGACTACAAACCTGCCGATGAGATGACTAAAAATATCATTAACGAAATGTTGGAAGACAGCGGGGGCATTGGTCAGACCGAAAGGCATAACTAGATTTTCATAATGCCCCTCAGGGGTGTTAAAAGCTGTCTTCCACTCATCCCCTTCCCTGATACGAATCAGATTGTAGGCCCCCCTAAGATCAAGTTTGGAGAACCACCTAGCACCCGCAATCTGATTAAAAAGGTCAGGAATGAGAGGAAGAGGGTATGGGTCTCGGATGGTTATCTGGTTTAGCTCATGGAAATCTAGGCAAGGACGCAGGCCCCCATCTTTCTTTTTAACAAAGAAAAACCCTGCAGCCACGGGTGAAGAAGAGGGTCTGATGTGTCCCTTAGCCAGACTCTCGGAGATATAATCTTTCATGGCTTGTCTCTCGGGACCCGAAAGATTATACAACCTGGACTTGGGTAATTTTGCACCGGGAATCAGGTTAACCGGGCAATCATAAGGACGATGAGGTGGTAGCTTCTGACAACCCTTTTCAGAAAAAACGTCCTCAAAGTCCGAAATAAATGTAGGTAGGGAAGCTATGGAGGCGATTAAGCAATTGTTATTTAAGCAATTCTCTCTGCAATGCTCACTCCACTCCAATATCTCCCTGGCCTGCCAATCCACCACTGGATTGTGCGCTACCAACCAGGGAAGACCCAATACCACAGGAGAGGGAAGGCCCTCCAGAACGTAACATGAAAGACACTCATTATGGTGGTCCCCTACCCGAAGGTGTAAATTATGAACAATGTGGGTGAGGTTTCTCTGAGACAGAGGAGCCGAATCTATAGCGAATACGGGAATAGGTCTCTGCAGCGTACAGAGAGACAAACCCATAGTGCGGGCAAAATGGGCATCTATCAAATTTACCCCTGCTCCACTGTCTAGAAAAAAAGAAATAGACTCCGTCTTAACACCAAAAACAATAACCGCTGGTAACACAAATTGAGATGTTCGTATGGAGGAAACGTATACCCCCCGGCTGACATCCTCCGCACAGCCTGGGGTTAGTAGTTTTCCGACGGTCTTTTGTTTTTGAGAAAGGAGGGACAGACATTAATGAAATGACCCTTCCCCCCACAGAAAAAACAAGCCCCCCCCCTACGGCGAACCTCAGGAGGACGGACCTGACGAGAAGTTCCGCCTAGCTGCATAGGCTCATCTAAGTCAGTACAGACTAATTGTTGCTTGGGAGAGGTAACCAATTGCTCAGGAATTTTCGATCTCTCCCTAAGACGCCTATCTATTCTGATAGAGAGGGACATAACAGCATCAAGGGAAAGGGGGGTCTCATACAGCGCCAGTGCATCCTTAACCCTTTCAGATAACCCAGAGCAGAACTGACTCCTGAGAGCCGGGTCTTTCCACTGAGTATCCGTAGCCCACCTACGGAACTCTGAGCAATATTCCTCTGCTGACCGATCTCCCTGTAGGAGTCTCCGTAACTTCGACTCAGCCAGGGCGACTCGGTCAGGGTCATCATATATGAGGCCCAAAGCCCCAAAAAATCCCTCCACTGACCGGAGAGCCTGGGAACCAGAGGGTAACGAGAACGCCCAGGATTGTGGGTCCCCCTGAAGCAGGGAAATGACAATCCCAACCCGCTGTTCTTCATTACCTGAGGACTAAGGGCGCAACTTAAAGTATAATTTGCAGGCCTCACGGAACGTCGCAAATTTGTCCCTTCCCCCAGAAAATCTGTCAGGAAGAACAACCTTGGGTTCTGTAACAACCTGGTTACCCATAGTAACCGCTGGGGGTGCGGTCAGCTGCATTTGCTGCTGTTGTTGGAGGACAGACGACTTCAATCCTGCCACCTCCAAAGACAGGCCTTGAAGCTGTTTTGCCAAGGCAGCAATAGGATCCATATTGGATTCTAAGTAGAGAAAAAAAAAAAAAAAAATTTTTTAATTTTTTTATTTTTTCTCTCAAAAAGTAATGGCCAGTTATAATATCACGGTCGGCGTGACTATCACATACAGTACGTGACGCAGAGGGAGGGAACAAGGAAGGCCCTGCCCAAGTGAGAGGGAAGGTGGTGACCCCTGACTCACCTAGCGGCTGGCACCTGGCTGCCCTGACGTCCCTAGACGGGTTCCTCACCCGTACGCCGATCATGTGCCTAAAGCCCTGGCTTTCCCTAAGCTGAGCCCTAGATAGTGAACAGGGCGGTGGGAACACTAGTCCGCACCACTAGCTCTAAAGGAAAACACCAAGGGAAGGACAGACAATACAAACTCAACATATAATCCCAGGTGGGCGACAACAGGAGACAACAAGAAGCCCAACAGGGATCCGGAGGGTAGCACTCTGGAACGACAACCAGGATTCACAACTCCAGTGGGTCAGTATAGATGTCCAGGCAGGAAGCTCTATAACTGGCAACTAGAGAAGTGTGAGGGGAGAATATAAGGAGGTTGGGAGTGGCAGACAAGAAACAGCTGAGGAGGAGAAGCTACGGATCCCTGATTGAGACAAAAAGGATAGCAAGGCAAACACAGAAAACAATCACTAAGAAACAACGTGATCTTTAGATATAGAGCGCGCAGCCACCCGCTGCGACCTCCTGACCCCGGGTATAACGGAGTCAGACGTGGCTCTTGATACCCTCGTGACAGCCATCCACAGATCCCCCTCCCCTAAACAGTGCCATCCACAGATCCCCCCTCCCCTAAACAGTGCCATCCACAGATCTCCCCCCTAAACAGTGCCATCCACAGATCCCCCCTAAACAGTGCCATCCACAGATCCCCCCTAAACAGTGCCATCTACAGATCCCCTCTCCCCTAAACAGTGCCATCCACAGATCTCCCCCCTAAACAGTGCCATCCACAAATCCCCCCTAAACAGTGCCATCCACAAATCCCCCCTAAACAGTGCCATCCACAGATCCCCCCTCCCCTAAACAGTGCCATGATGGCCGAAAATAAAGAGAAGATTGTCATAGCGCAAAATGGTGAGTGCCATCTGTCTTGTCTCTACTGGTACTTGAAATTATTGAAGCATAACTGTCTTGTTACACGTGGGACAGAGCACCCACGGGCAATACATTTTTTTGCTATGGGGGCCATGCATTTCTAGCTACGCCCCTGTTCTCATTCAAAGAGTTTTCTTTATTTGCATGACTATGAAAATTGTAGATTTACACTGAAGGCATCAAAACTATGAATGAACACATGTGGAATTATATACATAACAAACAAGTGTGAAACAACTGAAAATATGTCATATTCTAGGTTCTTCAAAGTAGCCACCTTTTGCTTTGATTACTGCTTTGCACACTCTTGGCATTCTCTTGATGAGCTTCAAGAGGTAGTCCCCTGAAATGGTTTTCACTTCACAGGTGTGCCCTGTTAGGTTTAATAAGTGGAATTTCTTGCCTTATAAATGGGGTTGGGACCATCAGTTGCGTTGAGGAGAAGTCAGGTGGATACACAGCTGATAGTCCTATTGAATAGACTGTTAGAATTTGTATTATGGCAAGAAAAAAGCAGCTAAGTAAAGAAAAACGAGTGTCCAGCATTACTTTAAGAAATGAAGGTCAGTCAGTCGGCCGAAAAATTGGGAAAACTTTGAAAGTAAGGGCTATTTGACCACGAAGGACAGTGATGGGGTGCTGCGCCAGATGACCTGGCCTCCACAGTCACCGGACCTGAACCCAATCGAGATGGTTTGGGGTGAGCTGGACCGCAGAGTGAAGGCAAAAGAGCCAACAAGTACTAAGCATCTCTGGGAACTCCTTCAAGACTGTTGGAAGACCATTTCAGGGGACTACCTCTTGAAGCTCATCAAGAGAATGCCAGGAGTGTGCAAAGCAGTAATCAAAGCAAAAGGTGGCTACTTTGAAGAACCTAGAATATGACATATTTTCAGTTGTTTCACACTTGTTTGTTATGTATATAATTCCACATTTGTTAATTCATAGTTTTGATGCCTTCATATTCATGAAAATAAAGAAAACTCTTTGAATGAGAAGGTGTGTACAAACTTTTGGTCTGCACTGTATATTATAAAAAACGCAGTTTTAACGAAAAAACGCACACACCTTGAAAGATCTCCTTGATAATACACAATGGGACCAAAATGTAATATGTCTAGCCATACAGCTGTATAGCACTGTTAGACCTGAAAGATGTTAGTCCAAATAAAATAAAGAAGTATGAACATGGTACTGGTGGACTGCAGAAACATCAACCCTAAAGGAAAATAGAAAATCGAGTCATAACGAAAAAACGCATGTAAAACACACCTGACTCTAAACTATAAGATGCTAGTGCACACCTTCTGAAAGATTCCATTTGGAAACACACAAGGGAACCAAACACTCATATGCCAAAATACATGTCCAGACTTCAAGGTATCAGTCCAAAAATAAGGGAAGTGTGAACACAGTATTGGTAGACTGTAGAGGTATCAGCCCTGAAATAATAAATAACAAAATCGAAAAGTGTGAATAATACGACAAAACGCACTATTATTCAACTGTCTGACTAAGAAACTGGATGGTATGTACATGATTCATTGTAAATAATTCATATTTTCAATATGTAATGATATGTATGAGACATGTTATGCATGAGATATGATATGATATGTATGAGACATGTTATGCATATTACTAGAGACTATGCAAAAATCGGATATTCCCAAATCCTCAACCACCGAATATAATCACGAACACATGTCAAACCCGATGGGAACAATTAAGCACTAATGAAGAGCACATAAAAGTTGAGATGTTTGAGACCACAGGTGACCCACTGAGGAAGCGATAAGCCATATCGAAACACGTCTGGGCGGAATACCTGTGTGTGAAACAAATATACAATATACATGGCCATGTATTAAATCTCACCGTCAAGAAAGTTCATTTCGCTTTACCTACGAAGCACATAGACGGACTAAATCTCACGAGAATTGGGACGAGATCCCGAAAGACGCTGCAAATCGAAACCTACAAGGCTGGAGCGTGGTGGAGCTGTGGGACGCCACTGAAAGAATCTCTACATGTAAAAAAGCTTTCCTTGATCAGCGCAACGTACCGTGAGTACTAAATGTGTACACTATATCCTCTATAGATGGGTGAACCTACCAACTCTGAAAGTTTGGGACAACGTAGGAACTGTGTCCCCCCCCATACAGAGACCAGAAGCCCTATATGTATGGACTGACTACATGGCAATTGCCATTGGGATTTCTATCTATGCAAATATGTCTCTACACAAATAGAGAACCTAAATAGTATTCCTATTACAGTGCGAACAATTGATGTCTTTTTAACATTTTATAGTGATAACGTTTTATTATTGATGTATATGAATAGGATGTATATCGCCTAGGCATATTGTGGTTTTATTGTATAATAAATTTGCATGTTTCCACATATCCTCAAAATGTTTTGAGTGCCAGGTCAATTTCCCAAGGGTGAATAGCTGTTCTGGAGTAAGGGTGTGGACTGGTATGTCCCTCTACCAAACCTACCTACCAGTCCAAAAAAATTTTAGCCAACAACAAAGTCTGAACAAAACAGCTCCAGCAAACTACACTTTGCTTCAACAAATACACCTTTCTGGATTTCTTTTTATCTCACCCAGCTGCGGACTCTGGGTGAAATATACACCCAGTCCAGCACTTTTCCACACACATTTTTACAGTCTCTACGACTTATCAAAAGTTTTTGAAAAGTTAGTAACCCTTTCAATAGCAAGCCTTTATGACCTCATTGAATCCCCCCAGGAGAAAGCATCACATTGCATAGCAGAGCAGAGAACAAAAGGATGGCTCTGCTAAGGCAGCAGGGTCTGGTCAAGCAAGAAAGAGAGAGTGAACGTAGTGGAACCTAAAGGATGTAGCAACAGGCTGAGGATGAACCACCATGTACACTGTAGGCAATTAGATTCCACCTAGTTGCTCTTCTGTATTATCAGAACACTATACTACTATTACTATAGTGCAGAAAATAAAGATTCTAAAAAACAAACATCAAGGAAATGTTCTTGATGCAATATTCTGGTAATAAAAAATTGTCATCATTATCCATTCAAAGTGACCACAATCTATGGTAGACATTCAACACCATCCATCTTAGGCCACTTTCAGATGAGCATGCTCACTGTGAGAAACATGTTTTGTGTGGGAGCCTGAAGTCCCATAGTGAATGCTCCTTTGACCGCACCATTCTCACATAATGCCGTCAGCACAAATCATTACAGTTGAGGTCGGGCAGAGACACACAGCATTATAAATCATTAGAATGCCATGTGGTCCGGTAAAAGAAGGAGAGTTCACTATGGCAATTCACGATCCCACAGGAAACGTGTTTCAAGCAGTGAACACACTCCCCTGAAACTGGCCTTTAACTTGCCTTTTCCTTTATTTAGATGCAAACTAAGTTTTTTAAAATAGCACCACTTTCCTCAGCATATACTGTAGCAACATCCCTTCAGAAGGAACAGACCTTAGACCTTTAAGAATTAATTTGCTCAGGTCCTTACATGCAAACTAATGGACAGTGGTAAGCTGACTTATTTTTCCATATAATCACATTATAAAAATGTGGGAAGCTTTTCTTCCATGGCCATTCCCTTGCTGTCCTTGGAGAGATCCTGATCTAACGCCACACCTCATGGCAAGACATTTATGATGCAGGTCAGCAGATGAAATCATTCACAAACTGGTGTTTCAACCCATGGGGCATTTGTAAAGCTCCCAGTTCATCAAGAATGGATGAGGTTGTGACACATTTGCTGGCACAGGGAACTGGTTTTCTAAGTATAAGTAAATGCAAAACTATATATTCAGTTCCATCAAATATATTCATCCAAGAAAATAAGTTCCAAAGCCATGGAGTAAATATTGAGGGGAAATTGAGATGTGGAGATGGGGGCCCTGTAGAGACTGAAGTCAATATCAGAATTGGTGAATTTCTCTTACCAACCTATCTCAAAGAACAGGAAATGGGAGATGCTCAAGTATTCTCTATGAGGCTTGGTGCCTAAAGTGGCCGCACTGCTTAAAGGCAACGATTTGATACATATGCAAATTAACCTGAGATGAGTCCAGTACGTGAGATGAATCAGGGACAGGACTCATCTCAGGGTAATTTGCATATGTATAAAATCTTTTTTTTTTACACAATAAAAGCACACAGAGCTATGGGGACTGGGTATTGCGGATGTGCTAGCAGCCATTTACAAACCCATGTCCTCAGCTCTATACACAAAATCCTGGTGACAGGTTCCCTTTAAAACCATAATTTCAGGTTTGTAAAAGTGTTTACTCATTGTTAAACATCTGGATTGCCAGGATACACACTGTACCTTCTCAGATAACAGACTAATTTGCCTAGCCTACCCGTTCTGTGTGGAATTTTAGACATTTCTCTCATCCTGTAATATGATAATAATACCAGCACTGGCGTAACTATAGGGGGCCCAGATGTAGTGCATCTTATAAAGGGAATACTAGCGAGTGCTTCCATAATGGAAGCGCTCACTAGTCTGCAGGAGAAGGGGGAGAGAAGCGATGTGAGCGCTGTCCAGTACTTACCCCTCCTCCTGCTCGCTCTTCTCAGAGCCTGCGCTGCTGTGTCCTGGCTGCCTGCAGCATCAGGACGTATAGAGCGCACTCTGACCTGATGCTGCAGGAGGTCAGGGGACTGCAGCGCAGGTCCTGAGAAGAGAAGACAGCCAGGACAAGGAGAGTGGCGGCAGGAGAGGTAAGTTACTTTATTGTTTGTTCCCATACAATATCTGATCTGAGGTCTGATATGTAGGTCTAATGGGGGGTCTGGAGGTCTAGTGGGAGTCTGGAGGTCTAATGGGGGTCTAGAGGTCTGACATGGAGGTCTGATATGGAGGTCTGATGGAGGTCTGGAGGTCTAATGGGGGTCTGGAGGTCTAATGGAGGTCTTATCTGAGGTCTGATATTGGGCCGGGGTCGTACATGGAGGTCTAATGGGGGTCTGATCTGAGGAATAAAACTGGGGTCTTATATGGGGTGTGACATAGAGGTCTAAAGGGGGTTTGGTCTGAGATGGGGGGGATCTCATTTAGGGTTTTATATGAGGGTCTGATCTGAAACGAATGGGGGGGGTTTGTTGTACTAGCGCACAATATAAAGGGGTGTTTTTGTACTGATGCACTATTTGTGCGGTACCAGTATTTTCAGGGGGAAAGTATTGCAGGAAAGTATTGGGGAGCACAGTGGGCACAGTATTGGGGGTGGCAGGATGGGGTCTTGAGAAGGTGAGGTGGATGATGGAAAGTAAGATGTCTGTTTGTTAAACTCTGTAGAGACGAGACGCGGCTGAAAGAAGTCACCATGGCGGTCTGGTCTGACAGGAGAAGAAGAGGGAAGAGAATATCTACATCAGAGAAGAGAAGTCACTGGATGTAAGAGGTATGTGGCGCTGTATGACCCTGTATGTTCTGTAGCGCTGTATGTAATATTTTCCAAGAGCTTTTTTTTTTTTTTGGTATGAGCGCTGCCCTCTCTGCTCTGTTTACCTGATCATAACTGCAAATGCTATGGCGAGCAGGTGAACAGAACAGAGAAAGCAGCTCTCATATGAGCGCTGCCCTCTCTTCAAATAGCTTATTGTTGGGGGTGCCGGAGGACCCCGACTGATCTGATATTGATGACCTATCCTGAGGATAGGTCATCAGTAGTAAAATGAGGACAACCCCTTTAACAGTAAGACTGGAGGGAGGGGGGGGGGCATTTCAATATTTGCCTTGGGCAGCAGAAAAGCTAGGTGCACCAGCGCTGAGTGAAGGGTGGTGGGGGGCCCAAGCTGAACTCTTGCACCAGGGCCCATGAGCCTTTTGCTACGCCCCTGAATACCAGCCAGTTGTATTGTGGGTCGGGCCACTGCAGACATCTAGACGTGCGCACAGTTTGTACAGACTAAGCAAAGAACAGAAATAACAGTCTGAATCTATCATGTATATGTGGCTACCTATAAAAGTGTTAAAACATTAGTATAGAATTGAAAAGTGAATATTGGTCTCATGAATACACTTATTTTATTGAAACCAGCGGTAAGATTTTACATATGTAAGGGAAATAACTTGGCAGGACAGTTTGTAAAGTAACAGAAAATATTAGTTGTTCAGTAGGTTAGGCATGACTGAAGTTGAAGTTGCACCTATGGTCCTTCATGACTTATCAGTTGGCATTAATTTTGGCAGGGCCTTCCAACTCTTTATTATGTTACCCAAAGTTTGTGTCCAGTGGGATTAAAACTTTTAGAGCTCAAAATCTATGGAGAGTAAGGGTATATTTACAGGCAGCAGAACTGTGTCAGACATTTCTGTGACCCCCAATGGGGTTTGTTTCTGGAGTTAACTATAGAATTCTCTGCAACAAGACATTTTCTGTATGTTTGATTTATTAGCTGATTTTAAATGGATGTTCTAGGATTTTAACATTGATGGACAGTCCTCAGAATAGGTCATCAATATCTGACCGGCAGTTGTCTGACACAAGGCATACTTACTGATGCGCTGTCAGAGTAGCTCTGGCACTGGAAGATGGCACGAGAGCTACAACGCTCTGGCCATTGTATGGTATCTCCATCTACTATATAATGGACAGAGCTGTTGAGTTCTAAATTGGCTTTTAGCTCTTGAGCAGCTGATCAGTGGGGGAGAGGGGTGTCAGGCCTCCACTGATCAGATATACAGTACAGACCAAAAGTTTGGACACACCTTCTCATTCAAAGAGTTTTCTTTATTTTCATGACCATGAAGGCATCAAAACTATGAATTAACAAACGTGGAATTATATACATAACAAACAAGTGTGAAACAACTGAAAATATGTCATATTCTAGGTTCTTCAAAGTAGCCACCTTTTGCTTTGATTACTGCTTTGCACACTCTTGGCATTCTCTTGATGAGCTTCAAGAGGTAGTCCCCTGAAATGGTCTTCAAACAGTCTTGAAGGAGTTCCCAGAGATGCTTAGCACTTGTTGGCCCTTTTGCCTTCACTCTGCGGTCCAGCTCACCCCAAACCATCTCGATTGGGTTCAGGTCCAGTGACTGTGGAGGCCAGGTCATCTGGCGCAGCACCCCATCACTCTCCTTCATGGTCAAATAGCCCTTACTTTCAAAGTTTTCCCAATTTTTCGGCTGACTGACTGGCCTTCATTTCTTAAAGTAATGATGGCCACTCGTTTTTCTTTACTTAGCTGCTTTTTTCTTGCCATAATACAAATTCTAACAGTCTATTCAGTAGGACTATCAGCTGTGTATCCACCTGACTTCTCCTCAACGCAACTGATGGTCCCAACCCTATTTATAAGGCAAGAAATCTCACTTATTAAACCTGGCAAGGCACACCTGTGAAGTGAAAACCATTTCAGGGGACTACCTCTTGAAGCTCATAAAGAGAATGCCAAGAGTGTGCAAAGCAGTAATTAAAGCAAAAGGTGGCTACTTTGAAGAACCTAGAATATGACATATTTTCAGTTATTTCACACTTGTTTGTTATGTATATAATTCCACATGTGTTAATTCATAGTTTTGATGCCTTCAGTGTGAATCTACAATTTTCATAGTCATGAAAATAAAGAAAACTCTTTGAATGAGAAGGTGTGTCCAAACTTTTGGTCTGTACTGTAAATGAGCTCTCCTGAGGACAGGCAATTAACATAAGAATCCTGGAATATTCCTTTAAGGGAAAATCCACAGTGTATTACAGTTCCAGCAAAGTGGATTAAATTATACCAAATCTCATCCACATGCTGCAGATCAACAGCATGGAAATTTAAGTTAAGGATTTCACCCTTTTCAATGCAAACTGCAAATCTACTGCAAAATCCATATGTGATTTGTTGCAGTACTGTGGATGCTCCTGCTCAAATTACCGTCTGAATATCTTTGTAAAATGTAATATTACAAGTTATCTGTAATGGATCGTCAATTAAGTATTGATATTTATTGCCATAATAAAGTTAGGTCTCATTTACATGGTTACGATTGGGAACAAACTTTCATATAAACGTTTGTTTCTGATAATTGTCCCATGTAAATGTGCGGGCGCTTATTTGTTGGGTGGTGCTGGTTAGAGAGGAGCGAAGTTCTTGAAAATTCAATTTGGCTGCTTTGCCGAATTCAACAAAACAATTTGCTTCATGACGAATGACTTAAGTAGTGGGTGCAATAACAGGGAACATCGATTGCGCCGCTCCCCTTTTATTGTACCCCTTGGATGCCACGGTCATTACTGATCGCGGCATCTGACATTAATATTAAGGTCAATAATAAAAAATAACAAATAAAATCATACTTACCTCATCCTTTTGACCACGAAGAGCCTGCCAAAGTGCCACTGCCATCTTGATTGAAGATCCAGCGCAAAATCGAATGGATCACATCGTCCAGCGTGGTAACGTCAAATGTCACAGCGCACGAGATTTCACACAGGATCTTCAATCAAGAAAGCGGCGGCGGGCTCTTCGCACTTAAACGGATGAGATGAGTATGATTTTTATTTTTTTCCCATTTCAGGTAAAATTGATTTGTTACCACGAAGCACGAGGAAATTCGGCTTTACGGCAAATCAAATTTTCCTGAAGTTTAAATCGAAGTCCACTTTGGACACTTAGATTTGGTCAACACTAGTGCCGGTTATGTGGAACAAAAAATCTGTGTTGGCTGGAAACACATTGCTCTGTCTAAACTAAAATGAATGAGTCTGTATGGGAACAAACAATTGTAGTAGTGATCGTTCATCCCCATACAGAGTGGATGATTGCTGCATATAAATGCACCTGAATCAGTTGGCAAAGATTGAGAGTGAAAGGTGTAATCCCGATTATTACCCTGACTATCAGGCCATGTAAATGGACTCTTACTTAGATAGGATTTCTTTAATATCATTCAATTGGAAATTGCCTCAAAGGAAGTGTGTTTGATCCAGGGTCAGACATAGACAGCAGAGGACCCCTGTGCAAGAACCGTATATAGGTCCTTACTCTCCAGTAGTGCATCCCTGAGTCCCATAATGTCTCTCTAACAATTTTGAGTTATGAAATTCATTTGCTCAGTACATGCAAACTAATGAGCAGTGGTAAGCTGCTTTTTGCTTTTAGGGTGGCTGTGGGCCCCCTTACCTTATGGGACCCTTGTACGGTTGCACAGATTACACATATGATATGTCTGTCCTTGTTTGGATCAAAGGGATACTTTCATTTTCCAGACTGGTGATGTTCTAGAGTAGGGATGCTCAACCTGCGGCCCTCCAGCTGTTGCAAAACTACAACTCCCAGCATGCCCGACAGTCTACAGCTATCAGCCTACATCAGGGCATGGTGGGAGTAGTAGTTTTCAGTTGGAGGGCCGCAGGTTGAGCATCCCCGTTCTAGAGTTTGGATTATCACCATTAAAAATACCAATAATGTACCGTGCTTCTGTAACACACAAATGCTCATTCATGAAATACATTTGCCACTATATATGTACAATAGCTATAATCCAATAAAACAGCAGAGATAAATAATAACCAATATTAAAGGGGCTATCCAGGATTTTGCAAGTGATGGCCGATTCAGATAGTGATGGCTTATCTTGAGGATAGGCCAAAACTTGTAAAATCCTGGATAAACCTTCTAAAGTTTAAAAGACTTGATGCATTTTAGGTGGAGTTTCATGATAAGTCCATATCAGAATAAAGCTATGTGAGTAGAACATTTTCCGACTTTCATGGAACAATTTTTATGAGCTACTATAAACTTTAGAATAGTTCAGATAACAGAACAGTCAGATGCACCCTTGGCTTGTATACAAAGAAGAATGGCACAACTTCATGAGCATGTTGCAGAATATTTTATAAATCATTACTATAGCCTTCACTGAATGAAATAATGTGAGCCAAGAGATTAAAACTAAAGTAAGCAGCAAAAGATACATTAAAGTGGCTGTGCACTATGGGAAAACGTGTGCTATGTCATAGTGATATATCAATAGTTTTGGTGGGTTTTCTAAGCGCTAAGAACTAGGAGAAGAAAGCAAGGTGGACTAAATAGAAAGGCTATGGACCTGTCTTGATTCCATCACCTGTAGTTGGAGAGAAGGAGCGCTATGTGAGTGTTTCTCTCTCCCCATGATCGGCAAGGTATCTCAGCGCTCGGACCCCCATTGATCAAAAGTTTTCATATGTCCCTATGACATATCAAATGTTTTTCCAAATTACACTGGCACTTTAAATACCTTGTTGATTTGTCTTATAGCCTGTGTAACAAGGAGCAGGGGCGTAACTACTACCATAGTAGCCATATCGGGTGGCCGTGGTGCCAGGGGGCCCAAACTGCTCACCACACAATGTACTGATGCTCGACAACATCAGGACTCTGCAGCTGCAGGACTGCTTATGGACCCCATAACAAGTTAAAACAGAAAGGGACTACGGCATCCCAACCACTACCAACACCCTGACCAGCCTAGCCCTGCTACCTTCCAGCTCTCCACATCTACATGATAGCAATGCAGAACGGAATTGAAAGGAGGAGAAAAGCACATGGAGCTAGAAGGCTGTGGTGGGAGCTTTGAGTCTGTTGTTCATCATCTTCTGGACAGGGCAGAAGCTGAGGAGCAGCAGTGCTCAGACAGTGGGTACACTGGGACAGTCAAAGGAAATACCCCTGAAGCTGCTGTTTCTCTTTGTGCTCTATTTAGGCAGCACCTTTAGTAAAATCCTATTTATGAATTATTTTTCAACCCTTTATTTAATGCCAACTTCCTCTTTTCCCCATATAGCCCATCCTAGAAAACTTGTTTTCATTTTCTTGTCATCTTCTCTTACCTGCCTCCTCCTCTTCCTTAACACAGCCCCTGTCAACAAGCTATTCCAGTATCCCACCTACCACTCCACATAGATCCAGCACTGCCATGGGGTGTCTCCACTTCTCAGAGATCTGTAATCATGAGTTCCCCTCCTTGCTTATACAGTGGGGAAAATAAGTATTTGATACACTGGAGTTTTTGCCACCTACAAAGAATGGAGAGGCCTGTAATTTGTATCATAGGTACACATCAACTGTGAGAGACAGAATAAAAAAAATAAAAAAATCCAGAAAATCACATTGTATGATTTTTAAATAATTAATTTGCATTTTATTGCATGAAATAAATATTTGATCACCTACCAACCAGCATAAATTCTGGCTCTCACAGACCTGTTAGTATTTCTTTAAAAAGCCCTCCTACTCTGCACTCATTACAAGTATTAATTGCACCTGTTTGAATTCGTTACCTGTATAAAAGACACCTGTTCACACACTTAGGCCTCCTGCACACGAACGTATTTTTTTGCGGTCCGCAAAAACGGGTCCCGTTTTTCCGTGATCCGTGACCGTTTTTTCGTCCGTGGGTCTTCCTTGATTTTTGGAGGATCCACGGACATGAAAAAAAAGTCGTTTTGGTGTCCGCCTGGCCGTGCGGAGCCAAACGGATCCGTCCTGAATTACAATGCAAGTCAATAGGGACGGATCCGTTTGACGTTGACACAATATGGTGCCATTTCAAACGGATCCGTCCCTATTGACTTTCAATGTAAAGTCTGGAGTCCCTTTTATACCATCGGATCAGAGTTTTCTCCAATCCGATGGTATATTTTAACTTGAAGCGTCCCCATCACCATGGGAACGCCCCTATGTTAGAATATACTGTCGGATATTTCCGACAGTATATTCTAACACAGAGGCGTTCCCATGGTGATGGGGACGCTTCTAGTTAGAATATACTACAAACTGTGTACATGATTGCCCCCTGCTGCCTAGCAGCATCCGATCTCTTACAGGGGGCCGTGATCAGCACAATTAACCCCTCAAGTGCCGCACCTGAAGGGGTTAATTGTACTATCATATCCCCCTGTAAGAGATCAGGGCTGCCAGGCAGCAGGGGGCCGACCCCCCCCCCCTCCCCAGTTTGAATATCATTGGTGGCCAGTGCGCCCCCCCCCCTTCCTCCCTCTATTGTAATAATTCGTTGGTGGCACAGTGTGCGCCCCCCCCCTTCCTCCCTCTATTGTAATAAATCGTTGGTGGCACAGTGTGCGCCCCCCCGCCCCCCCCTTCCTCCCTCTATTGTAATAAATCGTTGGTGGCACAGTGTGCGCCCCCCATCGCCCCCCCCCCCTCCGTCTATAGCATTAACAACATTGGTGGCCAGTGTGCGGCCTCCCATCTCCCCCCCCCGCCCCCCCCCCGATCATTGGTGGCAGCGGGTTACTAGCAATAGTACAATAGTAAAAGATTCATACTTACCTGGGAGCTGCGATGTTCGTGTCCGGCCGGGAGCTCCTCCTACTGGTAAGTGACAGTTCATTTAGCAATGCGCCGCACAGACCTGAGGCTGTCACTTACCAGTAGGTGGAGCTCCCGGCCGGACACGAACATCGCAGCAGCAGGTAAGTATGAATCTTCAACTATTGTACTATTGCTATGTAACCACGGCAACCAGGACTGTAGTTGCGACCTGGTTGCCATGGCTACCGATCGGAGCCCCAGCGATTAAACTGGGACTCCGATCGGAACTCCGCTGCCACCAATGATGATGGGGGGGGGGGAGATGGGAGGCCGCACACTGGCCACCAATGTTGTTAATGCTATAGAGGGAGGGGGGGGCCGATGGGGGGCGCACACTGTGCCACCAACGAATTATTACAATAGAGGGAGGGAGGGGGGGGCGCACACTGGCCACCAATGTTGTTAATGCTATAGAGGGAGGGGGGGCCGATGGGGGGCGCACACTGTGCCACCAACGAATTATTACAATAGAGGGAGGGAGGGGGGGCGCACACTGTGCCACCAACGAATAATTACAATAGAGGGGGGGGGGCCGCACTGGCCATCAATGATATTCAAACTGGGGAGGGGGGGGGTCTGCCCCCTGCTGCCTGGCAGCCCTGATCTCTTACAGGGGGATATGATAGTACAATTAACCCTTTCAGGTGCCGCACCTGAAGGGGTTAATTGTGCTGATCACGGCCCCCTGTAAGAGATCGGGTGCTGCCAGGCAGCAGGGGGCAGTCTTGTACACAGTTTGTAGTGTATTCTAACTAGAAGCGTCCCCATCACCATGGGAACGCTTCTGTGTTAGAATATACTGTCGGTTCTGAGTTTTCACGAAGTGAAAACTCAGCTTTGAAAAAGCTTTATGCAGACGGATCTTCGGATCCGTCTGTATAAAAACTAACCTACGGTCACGGATCACGGACACGGATGCCAATCTTGTCTGCATCCGTGTTCTTTCAAGGACCCATTGACTTGAATGGGTCTGTGAACCGTTGGCCGTGAAAAAAATAGGACAGGTCCTATTTTTTTCACGGCCATGAAACACGGATCACGGATGCGGCTGCAAAACGGTGCATTTTCTGTTTTTTCCACGGACCCATTGAAAGTCAATGGGTCCGCGAAAAAAAGCGGAAAACGGCACAACGGCCACGGGTGCACACAACGGTCGTGTGCAGGAGGCCTAAATCAATCACACTCCAACCTCTCCACCATGGCCAAGACCTAAGATCAGTCTAAGGACACCAGGGACAAAATTGTAGACCTGCACAAGTCTGGGATGGGCTACAGGACAATAGGCAAGCTGCTTGGTGAGAAGGCAACAATTGTTGGCTCAATTATTAGAAAATGGAAGAAACACAAGATGACTGTCAATCTTCCTTGGTCTGGGGCTCCATGCAAGATCTCGCCTCGTGGGGTAAGGATGATTTTGAGAAAGGTCAGGAATCAGCCCAGAATTACATGGGAGGACCTGGTCAATGACCTGAAGAGAGCTGGGACCACAGTCTCAAAGATTACCGTTAGTAACACATTACGCCGTCATGGATTAAAATCCTGCAGGGCACGCAAGGTCCCGCTGCTCACGCCAGCACATGTCCAGGCCAGTTTGAAGTTCAACGATGACCATCTGGATGATCAAGAGGAGGCATGGGAGAAGGTCATGTGGACAGATGAGACCAAAATAGAACTTTTTGGTATCAACTCCACTCACCATGTTTAGAGGAAGAAGAAGGATGAGTACAACCTTAACCCTTAGAGGACCTTGCGTTTTTTAGTTTTTCCCATAGTCCTAACTTTTTTATTTTTCCATTCACATAGCCTTATAAGTGCTTACTTCTTGTGGGACAAGTTGTACTTTCTAATGGCGCCATTTAAGGTTGCATACAATGTAGTGGAAAGCGGAAAAAAAAATCCAAATGGGATAGAAAAAACGCAATTCTGAAAAAGTTTTTTTTTTTTTAACACCGTACATTATGCGGTAAAATTGACCTGTTACCTTCATTCTCCAGGTCAGTACAGTTACAACAATACCACACTTGTATATTTTTTCTTGCATTTTAATACTGAAGAAAAAATAAAAACCATTGAGAAAAAAAAAATGTATCACCATATTCTGACCCCTAGAACTTTTTTGTGGTTCTGTGTTCAGGGCTGTGTGAGGGCTAATTTTTTTGCGGGCCAATCTGTAATTTGAAGTGTGTGGGACTTTTTGATCACTTTTTATAAAAATATTGTTGGGAAGTTGAAGTGACAAAAAATGGCAAATTAGCATCCCCCCCCCCTGTTACGCCATTTGCCATATGCCATTAATATTGTTATATTTTGATTGTATGGGCATTTTCGCATGCGACGCTGCCCATGATGTTTCTTTTTTTATTGGTTAAGTAGTTTTTAATTTTATTTTAAGGAAAGGTGGTGATTTGAACATATATTCCTCTAATAGACTCAGAAGCCTGCTTGAGGTTTCGGTCTATTAGAGTACTCTAACTGGTTCCCCGATCTCTGCCAGGGAACACTGTTACCGGAGAGGAAGCACGCGGCTTCCGCTTCCGGACTGCTCTGATGCCGTGGTCACATTTGAAGAGGAACAGCATCTGAAGGGGAAAATGTATGCGATTAGCCTTATGGCTGATCGCATACATGTGCAGCGGGTCTCTGCTATTTCAAATAACGGAAACCCGGCAGCTTAGGCGCCCGCTGCACGTGCGAGCAGGCGCATGTTTAAAGACCAGACTTCTGCTGTACATGTATGGCGGAGGTCCTAAAGGGGTTAAGAAAACCATCCCAACCGTGAGGCATGGGGGTGGAAACATCATACTTTGGGGGAGCTTTTCTGCAAAGGGGACAAGACGACTGCACCGTATTGAAGGGAAGATGGATGGGCCATTTATTGAGAGATTGTGGCCAACAACCTCCTTCCCTCAGTAAGAGCATTGAAGATGGGTCGTGGCTGGGTCCAGCATGACAATGAACTGAAACACACTGCCAGGGCAACTAAGGAGTGGCTCCGTAAGAAGTATTTCAAGGTCCTGGAGTGGCCTAGCCAGTCTCCAGACCTGAGCCCAATCAAAAATCTTTGGAGGGAGCTGAAACTTAATGCAGCCCAGCGACAGCTCAGAAACCTGAAAGATCTGGAGAAGATCTGTATGGAGGAGTGGGCCAAAATCCCTGTTGCAGTGTGTGCAAACCTGGTCAAGAACTACAGGAAACGTTTGACCTCTGTAATTGCAAACAAAGGTTTCTGTACCAAATATTAATTTCTGTTTTTCCTTTGTATCAAATACTTATATAATGCAATAAAATGCAAATTGATTATTAAAAAATCATACAGTGTGATTTTCAGGATTTTTTTTTTGATTCTATCACAGTTGAAGTTTACCTACGATAAATATTACAGACCTCTTCATTCTTTGTAGGTGGGAAAACGTGAAAAATCGCCAGTGAATCAAATGCGTATTTTCCCCACTGTATGTTGTTGGGGCTTCTTTAGAGCCACTGCTACCTTGTGACTCTCCAGTCTCCTTTCCCTACAGAGCCACTTCTACTTTGTGCCTACCTTTCTAATCCTTTGGAGGCCCTGCTTTTTTGTGCCCCCACTCCTGCTAACTAATTGCCCTCTCAAAAGTCAAGCTATCTTGCTCCTATTATCTTCCTCCCTCACTTAGCCAGGGCTCCAGACTAAAAAAAATATCAAGGAGCCATTGGCTCCTAACCTGAAAAATTTAGGAGCCAAATTTACATTTTTAGTCACCAAATTTAAAATACATATAATTACGGTATAATCTTTTTTTTTTTCAAAAATCACACATGTCTTACCTAGGGTTGTCACGATACCAAAATTTTGACTCTACTGTATTTTGATACCGTAAAAAAGTATTGCGATACTCGATACCATGTGAAAAAAATAAAACACCAAAAACATCTGGACCATAATAGAACAGTCCTAACCTAATTTTTGTCGTGACAAGGTGACAAAAAAATGGCAAATTGCAGGTTGTTTTTTTTTTTTTTTTTTTCTGTTACGGCGTTCACCGCATAGGAGATATTTTTAAATATTTTAATAGTTTGCACTTTTTCGGGCATGGTGATATGTAATTTTTTTTATTGTTTATATATAACATTGGGCAAGGGGGTGATTTAAACTTAATATTTTGGTGTTTGTTTTTCAAACTTTTTTTTTTTTACTTTTTATTTAATACCTATTTACCCCCTTAGGGGCTAGAACCTGGGATCTTCCATCCCTTGTCCTATTCACCCTGATAGAGCTTTATCAGGGTGAACTGGATCTTACACTGTCCCTGCTGCCCTGTGCCCTGTACACACAGCAGCAAGGAGCCGACTATGGCAGCCATGACTTCAATAGCGTCCTGGCTGCCATGGTAACCGATCGGAGCCCCGCAATACACTGCTGGGGCTCCGATCGGAACTGCCACTGCCACCAATGATAATACTTGGGGGGTGGGGGGTTGGGGGCGCATTGCACCACCAATGATTATATAATACTTGGGGGATGGGGGCGCACTGCACCACCAATGATTCTGATTTATAATACTGGGGTTGGGGGTTCGGTGCACTGCGCCACCAATGAATATAGTTTATGCTTAATACAAATGCAGGCTGTGGGTGCCGGACATATCCCATACCCGGCACCCAGCCTCTATGTCTGCGCGCTGCGATCCGCCGCTATTAACCCCTCAGGTGCCGCACCTGAGTGGTTAATAGCGGTGGATCGCAGCGCGCAGACATAGAGGCTGGGTGCCGGGTATGGCATATGTCTGGCACCCACAGCCTGCATTTTTATTAAGCATAAACTATATTCATAAGGAAAGATCCCTGCAAACTAACAACCAGGGCCATCCTGCAGAGAATCTTGGTAATATTAGCAATAGTTATGTCGTAATGCATGCAACTGGGGATGCATAACACTTTTCACTACTACAGTATTTCTAAGATCAAGGGTACATTTACATGCGGAGGGTTTGTTGAATTTGTGTGACCAGAAATCTGTTCCTCAACTCCAATCCTCAAGGCCCACCTGCCGGTCATGTTTTAGGATTTCCTTAGTATCGAGCAGGTGATATAATTAGTGTCAGTGCACAAGGACTTACCACAGGTATTTATTCTGTGGGATATTCTCAAATCATGACTGGTAGGTGGGCCCTGAGGACTGGAGTTGAGGAGTCTTAAGGCATGTTTACACCTGCATTGGGGGTTCAACCGTTCAGTTCAGGGCTTCAGAAGCATATTCCACTAAAAAGAGCAGACAAAAAAGTCCTGCATGCAGGACTTTTTTCCCCCGTTAACAACTACTAAAAAAGCAGACCTCCAAATGGAAACCAAAGGACCCCATTACAGTCAATGGGATCTGTTCGGCTCGATTGGTTTCACTTATGTGCCGAATCTGGCACTTCCATTATTTTCGTTGTTCTGCTTCTCTAGTGGATAACTAGCGCAGATGTGAATGTGCCTTTAAAGGGGTATTCCCATTATAGACAATGGGGGCATATCGCTGGGATAGGTGCAGGTCACACCTCTGGGACCCGCACCTACAATGAGAACGGAGTGAGAAAATGAACGGAGGGCACACTGCGCATGCGCAGCTGCCCTCCATTCATTTCTATGGGGCCGCCGAAAATAGCTGAGCGCTTGCTTGGCTATTTCTGTCTGCTCCATAGAAATGAATGGGAGCAGGGGCCGCACGTGGTGGACGGATCCATAGAAATGAATGGGAGCAGTAAGCAGCGCTTGGTGGTGGACGGATCCTCCAGCCATGGCTCTCCCTGCTCCGTTATCCTAGTAGGTGCGGGTTCCAGAGGTGGGACCCACACCTATCAGACAATGGGGGCATATCCTAGCGATATGCCTCCATTGTCTGTGATGGGAATACCCCTTTAAAGATGTGGTTTCTACAGCATGTGTTTCTGCAACCCTTATTTAGATGAATTGGACGGGGTTAGGCATTTATGCATCAATTCTGTCTGTTCTGTCCTCATTCTGTGTAAAGGTACATAGCTTGACAGACAGCTAAACCTTATCCCGGCAATGAATTGACAATGGAGTAACGTCCAACTTTATCTTTATTGCAAGGATGTAAATGGCGGTAAAACTGGGGAACAGAAAAAACAATGCACTTACTAATGGGGTCTGACATATAGTAATGCACATACAAACACAGATGCATATCTAAACCAGAGCATGTTACCTATCTGCATAACAAGCATGGTCCCTAGCTGCTAACTATAAGCTGCTATAAAGGAGAGGAGAAAGATATGCAAAATACATATGAAAACAGATGCAAACAGGCTGTAATGTGGCTATGTGACATACCAACGATGCTACTGTGAACTTAGATGTAGAGGATGTCTCAAGAGGCTTCCAAGCCATGTGCTATCCTCAGGCAGTGATGACTGTGAATGAAGAAAATGGCTGCTATGTGCAGGGATGATGATGTCACTAGGATAAGGAAGCTGAAGTAGACCAAACTTGTAGTGTGAAATAACTGCAATTGTATGTAAAACGGCCACTAGATGGTGCTGTTACACAATCAACAGAGAATTATACAGAAAACATATTAACTATGTATGAAAGTTATGCATAAATTAACAATAAACTTGCTGAAGGCATGGCATCTGCCCTCCATAACACATCCGAAGAAGCTTTTGGTATAACGTCTCACAAACTTATGGTACTAATGAATCACTAATTTGCTATGAGTTCATAATAGTCTGCTGCAAGAGCTCATCTATGCTTACTTAATGCTACAGTACAATGTCTGTATTTCAAGAAGGAGATCAGGGCATGGAGGAGTCAATATTACTTCCTGCCCTTGTGTTGACCCACTTTGAGTTAACTTAAAGAGGACCTGTAACCTCTCCTGACATGTCTGTCTTAGTAACTCCTTGCATTCTACAAGTAATAAAACTGGGGAATTAATTCTTATGACTCTATTTTGTTCCATTTCTTTATAACTCCTGAAAGAAGTCATGAATGAATTACTAGCAGCTTGAAATGAAGGTTCAGATGGGTGTTACCAGTTTGGAGGTGTCCCTGCAAAGTCTAAAATGGGTAACTCTCCCCAATGCCAAAGTTGGGGGGAAGGAGGGTTGGGCATGTTGGATATCCTTTTTGTTATCTGTAGAGGTAAGCAACCGCTAGAAGCATCTGGTATCAGTTTAATGCCCCCTCCCTATTGATAGCATACACACTGAGCTGAGCATTTACACTGAAAGGTATAAGACTACTTTCACACTCTCGTTTTGTGTGGATCCGTCATGCACGGATCCGTTCAGATAATACAATCGTCTGCATGCGTTCAGAACGGATCTGTTTGTATTATCTTCAACATAGCCAAGACGGATCCGTCATGAACTCCATTGAAAGTCAATAGAGGACGGATCAGTTTTCTATTGTGCCAGATTCTTGTCATGTAACTGCATTGTTACTGCTTTGCTCCTAAAAATTTTAATTACAATTTTTGTTATTTTGTTAGTATTTTATAAATCCACCTTTGACTGTCAACACTGCCTGAATCTGGATTCTCGTCCAAAATCTGTTCCCATGTCTCTTCTACACATTCCCAATGTTGGTGCATACTGGTCGACTCACTTGGGTACGAATACAGCTCTTTCTTCAACTCTACACACAAGTGTTCGATTGGGTTGAGGTCTGGGGACTGTGGGGGCAATCCAGCACTTCTACTTCATTGTCATTGAACCATTTCTTCGCCAATCTGGATGTATGCTTAGGGTTTTCGTCCTGCTGGAACACTATGTCGTCCTTTTCATACCCATAGTACTCGAGCGTACGAAGTAACTCGTCTTGAACGAAACTCGCATATAGCTCAGCATTGAGACCACCATCGATCCTGGTCAAGTATCCAATACCTTTAGCTGTGAAACAACCCCATATCATCAGGCTTCCTCCACCGAACTTGACAGTTCCTTCATTTTCTTGATCCATTAGCCCCCTGTCCCCTTGTTTCTTCTAGACCCATTTGCACCCATCAGAGCCCAGTCTATTGACTTTTGTCTCATTGCTCTAAATCACCCATTTCCAATCTTCTACTGTCCACCATTTGTACTTTTTTGCAAACTGGAGCCGACGCTTCTTATGATGATATTGAAGTCAAGGCTTCTTCACCTTTTTTTGGGCCACCATTCCAGACCTATGTAATGCACGTTGCATGGTGCTTGCATGGATGTCTGTGATCTCACTATTCCTAATCATACAAGCCACCTCCATTGCTGTGTTTGTCGCACCAGAACTGGTAGACCTTATAATGAGCCAACTTACTTTGGATGTCCACCTCTTGGCTTTGGAATAGATAACCAGACTTCATTTCATATTCTTCCAACTGTCATGG
Source organism: Bufo bufo (assembly GCF_905171765.1). Lineage (NCBI taxonomy): Eukaryota > Metazoa > Chordata > Amphibia > Anura > Bufonidae > Bufo > Bufo bufo. The sequence continues at coordinate 593,125,463 of NC_053391.1, forward strand.
CACTCACAGTTTGGCAATTTTCTTGGTCAGGATACTGCTATTGATGAGCTGATTCTCTTTTCTTGGGAAATCTTCTTCATGGCTTCTCCTGGATATGAAACAGTAACCTTTCGCTTGAGAATCAACCCAATAACACACTGAGCTATTAGGGAATGTGAGAACAAGTTGTAATTTGTAGTATTACAAGAAAAAAAAGATTGTTCCACCACCAGGAGCAAAACAGTAACAATGCAGTTACATGACAAGAATCTGCATAACTAATCATATGCTAAATAGTTGCAAGTCCAAGTTATGTATGAGATAGCCAAGATGATTGTCTATAAAATGATGGGAGTCTCACGTTCAAAGCTGTAGTGGATGGTGAGATATGGAGCCTGAAAGTCAAAAGTTCAAATATTGTTACCCTTTTGCTCATCAGTGTATATGTGTTGAAGAGGGAGTATGGGGTCATGAGAAATACTGTAGTTATTCAGATGACTACCATCTAATGTTTATGGCTAGCTTAATTCCATCTTGGGAGCTCCCACACTCTGCGTTGGATGGTTGTCATTTATAGAGGCTTTCAGGAATTACAAATGAATGGGTCAAAACTGCAATGCTCAGCAAAGATGATACTAAATTCATGGAACAATGTAAGCAATGAAGAGGCCGAACAGCTTGCCTGAGCACTGCAGCCCCTTCAATCAGATGTCAAGAGTCAGACGCCTATAGATCTTCTATTTATGGTGTATCCTCGTTAGTGATCATAGTTATGGCTCATTAGCAATATTATTGCAGTGCAATACTGCTTCCAATTGCCCGATTGAATGAGCAAATGATAAACGAGCATGCTGAAGGATCAGGATTTGCTGGCAGCAGATTGTGCTGTCTAATTACGATCTGCCGCTGGCAAACCACTATACAGCGTGAGGACTAGCAATGGCATAGCGATCACTCCTCCTCATATTGCTGAGGAAATTGCTACATGTAATAGCAGCAGTCTCCTCAGCAAGCAGGCATGCATGATCAAAGTGTCTTATACACCCTTTTGGGTATGTCCACATGGTGTGGGGGCGTGTCATGGTTGTGAGATGAGCGAATTTCTCAAAAATTTGATTTGCCCGGTTTGCCGAATTTTTCCAAAAAGATTAGATCCGCGTTTATTCACTTCGAATCGCATTAAAAAAAAACTATTTCCTGGCTGCAGAGAGCCTATATAGTGGTGTAGAACACTGTGCCTTGCAGTAACAAGCATAGAGAGTCTGCTGTGGTAGTGAAACAATACTGTGAGTCAGTATGACACACACATGACAGGCGTCGGTATTAGAATCACTGCACTTTACTTATTTGGGCAGTTACAGGGCCAAAACTGACCAAATAACTCAAGTGTGAACTCAGCCTTACAGGTCGATGTTATCACCAGGTATAAAGAACCATGCAGAGGCCCAAGATCCTACTGTAAGGTGAAAGAGCACACTCCTTTTGCACCGTCATCAGCTGATTCCACATAGATGTCTACAGAACCTGTTCTATTAAATGGTTATACAAGTAGAGCCCCCTCGACAGAGTGGAGAGGGTGTCAGCAGTAAGTTTGTGTTGACGTCACAGATAATTTTGCCCTTCCTCTGATCCGTCAGAACAATAACCACCCAAAAAAATGGATCCTGTCTGTTGAGCATCCGCCTTCACTCGGTCAGCCTTTGGTCAATAATCCATCAGTATTGCTAAAGCCAAAAAAAACAGGAGTGCATCCAAAACAAAGATGACACGTGAATGGAATATTTGCATGTCTTCTGTGTTTTGTACCCATTCCTGCTTTTGACTACCAAATCATAAGCCAATTCTAATGGGACCATACAGTCCTTACATCTGCTACACATACAGGATCCGTTGTGCGTCTCATTTTTCCTTCCTTCTGACAGATCAGAAGGGTCAAATAAATGATGATGTCAACCAGACTAAAAAGGCAAAATACTAGCCCAGTCATGGAGTGGGGAGGGGGGGAGAACATCTTGAGAAGTCCACAGAGTGGCCCAATGACATAGTGTTGAGGTAGCAGCAGCATGAGAAGATCAGAGTAGCCCAGTGACATTATGGGGAAGTGGCAGCAGCATGGGGAGATCACAGAGTGGCCCATTTACATAGTGTTGAGGTGGCAGCAGCATGATGTCAACCAGGCCAAAAAGGCAAAATACTGGCCCAGTCATGGAGTGGGGATGATGGGAGAACAGCTTGAGAAGTCCACAGAGTAGCCCAGTGACATAGTGTTGAGTTAGCAGCAGCATGAGGAGGCCACAGACTGGCAAGGTGACATAGTGTGGAGGTTGCAGCAGCATCAGCATGAGGAGGCCACAGGGTGGCCCAGTGACATAGTGTTGAGTTAGCAGAAGCATGAGGAGGCGATAGAGTAGCCCAGTGACATAGTGTTCAGTTAGAAACAGCATGAGGAGACCACAGAGTGGCAAGGTGACATAGTGTGGAGGTGGCAGCAGTAGCAGCAGCATGAGGAGGCCACAGAGTGGCCCAATGACATAGTGTTGAGGTAGCAGCACTATGAGAAGATCACAGAGTAGCCCAGTGACATTATGGGGAAGTGGCAGCAGCATGGGGAGATCACAGAGTGGCCCATTTACATAGTGTTGAGGTGGCAGCAGCATGATGTCAACCAGGCCAAAAAGGCAAAATACTGGCCCAGTCATGGAGTGGGGATGATGGGAGAACAGCTTGAGAAGTCCACAGAGTAGCCCAGTGACATAGTGTTGAGTTAGCAGCAGCATGAGGAGGCCACAGACTGGCAAGGTGACATAGTGTGGAGGTTGCAGCAGCATCAGCATGAGGAGGCCACAGGGTGGCCCAGTGACATAGTGTTGAGTTAGCAGAAGCATGAGGAGGCGATAGAGTAGCCCAGTGACATAGTGTTCAGTTAGAAACAGCATGAGGAGACCACAGAGTGGCAAGGTGACATAGTGTGGAGGTGGTGGCAGCAGTAGCAGCAGCATGAGGAGGCCACAGAGTGGCCCAGTGACATAGTGTTGAATTATCAGCATCATGAGAAAGCCAGAGTGGCAAGGTGACATAGTGTGGAAGTGGCAGCAGCAGCAGCATGAGGAGGCCACATAGTGGCACTATGACAGAGTGTGGAGGTGGCAGCAGCAGCATGGGGAGACCACAGAATGGCAAGGTGACAGTGTGAAGGTGGCAGCTGCGGCAGCAGCATGAGAAGGCCACAGAGTGGCCCAGTGACATAGTGTTGATTTAGCAGCAGCATGAGGAGACCACAGAGTGGCAAGGTGACATAGTGTGGAGGTGGCAGCAGAAGCATGAGGACACAGAGTGGCCCAGTGACATAGTGTTCAGTAAGCATCACCATGAGGAGGCCACAGAATGGCCCAGTGACTGTCACTGACATTCCCGTGCAACATGTGGTTTGATCTGACAGGTTCCTTGTGGATCAATTTGTGTCTGTGTTGTTTCTGGTAATGGCCACACCCCTTGCTTCAGGTGTTGCTTATGTGGTCATTTTACCTTCCCTATTTATTGTGGCTTCTCCCACCATGCTCTGTGGTTAATAGCTTCAGTCTTGATGTGGAGTGCTGGTGTTTGGATCTTGGCTGAGTTCCTATGCTTCTATAGCCATTTGAAGTTAAGTGTCTTATTCCCCTTTTGTTTATTGTGTTGGTTTACTTGTGTGCCTCTTTTCTCTGTCTTTTGTGTTTAGGCCTGAGGGAGACTCCTGTTTGTCCTACAGTTTGGAGAAACAGGTTGTCTCTTGTCCTGACATTAGTACCAGGGTCCTATAGGGTGAGTGAGGATTTTAGGTTCCAGTGTAAAAACTCACCTACGTTTGGGGTCAGTTCATACTTGCAGCCAGTCAGGACTTTGATTAGGGTTTCTCTAGAAGGTGACCTGCTCCTTTACCTAGTTTCCAGGCCTTTTCCCCTCACCCCTTTCCCTCCTACATTTGGTGTAGGTTTCCCTCCCACACCGAAGTGTGATAGTGACATTGTGTTGAATTAGCAGTATCATGAGGATGCCACAGAGTGGCAAGGTGACATAGTGTGGAGGTGGCAGCAGTAGCAGCAGCATGAGGAGGCTACAGAGTGGCCCAGTGACATAGTGTTGAGTTAGAAGCAGCATGAGGAGGCCACAGAGTGGCACAATGACAGAATGTGGAGGAGGCAGCAGCATCAGGAGACCACAGAGTGACCCACTGACACAGTGGGGAGGTGGGTGGCAATAACAGTACCCGATGACAATGGTGGGTGTAAGGAGGAGCACTTGGATAGAGCATCAGAATAGTAGCTGAAGAAAGTAGCCAGAAGAAACCATAGTAACATAGTTTATAAGGCCGAAAAAAAGACATCTGTCCATCCAGTTCAGCCTGTTATCCTGAAAGTTGATCCAGAGGAAAGCAAAAAAAAAAAATAACTGCGAGGTAGAAGCCAATTTTCCCCACTTTAGGGGAAAAAAAATCCTTCCAGACTCCAATCAGGCAATCAGAATAACTCCCTGGATCAATGACCCATCTCTAGTAGCTACAGCTTGTAATATTATTACACTCCAGAAATACATCCAGGCCCATCTTGAACTCTTTCAGTGAACTCACCATCACCACCTCCTCAGGCAGAGAGTTCCATAGTTTCACTGCTCTTACCGTAAATAATTATCTTCTATGTTTGTATACAAACCTTCTTTCCTCCAGACGAAGAGGATGTCCCCTTATCACAATCACAGTCCTGGGGATAAATAGATGATGGGAGTAGTGTTGATCGAGCACCAAAGTGCTTAGGCCGAACACACCAGGATGCTCAGGTGCTCTACGGAGCACCTTGGAAGTCAATGAGAGATCCCAAGCATTTAACCAGGCACCCCCTGCTCTGAAGATGAGAGGATGTCTGGTTTACAAAAAGGTTAGAAATGGTTTGGAAACAGCATGGAGAGAATGTCTCAATGCATCTTAGACTCCTATTACCTATGACATACAATACACAATAGCTATATGTCAAAAGCCAGGTATGTGTAAGCCAACAATCTATCCATGAGACAGATACAGTCAGCACACCTTACAGTGGCAGCCTCATGCACTATGAGACATTCAAAATCAGCTCTCATCTGACTAAGAGCCAGTAAGCCTCAAAGTTGCTTCATATCTGTTGGATGGCTTGGGTGGACCTGCACAACTAGATCATTATCATTAGGGTGACAAAAAGTTTTCTGATTGTCCTAACATAACATTCAATAACCTTTCTACACAGTTTTGTCATGTAAACTCATTTGCATAAACATGGGCGATAAAAATTTGCGATTACAATATTCGCTTTCTACACTACTCATGAACAGCACCATCTATTGGATTCATAGTCTTGTCATAAGACTATGAAACAAATAGATGGCGCTGTTCATGAGTTATGAACAGCGCCATCTATTGGATTCATAGTCTTGTCATAAGACATATAAAGCATCATCAATCCTTACATAAAAACGCACTACCATGAGACTACACGACAATAAATCCACATGAACTCCGAAATAAGACACTGTACACCTCCAGGAATACCTATAATAAAAAGAAAACTTTAAACCACATCACCTGTATAGAAGGGGGGAGGGTTAGGAGGGGAAGGGAAATGTTTAGGGAAAGGATTATTGCACTGTTTATATGTGTTTTATCTTTGTTTTCACTGCACATATCTGTAAAAAAGAAATGTGACCTGTAATTTGATCCAATAAGTACCTTTGAATGTAAATGTGCAAATTATATCAAAACCTAATAAAATGTATAAAAAAAAGACTATGAAACCAATAGATGGTGCTGTTCATGAGTAGTGTTGATCGCAAATATTCTAATTGCAAATTTTTATCGCAAATTTTCCATGCAAATGTTTCAGCTGAAAAACAAGCAGATTTGGCTAATTTGCATATGCCCACAATTATGCAAATGGTTTACATGACAAAACTGTATAGAAAGGTTATCGAATATTATGTTAGGACAGATCAGATCAGAAAACTTTTTGTCACCATAATGATAATGATCTAGGTGCGCAGGTCCACCCAAGCTATCCAACAGTTATGAAGCAACTTTGAGGCTTACTGGCTCTCAGTCAGATGAGAGCTGGTTTTGAATGTCTCATAGTGCACAAGGCTTCCATTATAAGTTATGCTGACTGTATCTGCCTCATGGATAGATCGTTGGCTTGCACATAGCCGGCTCTGGCATATAGCCTTTGTGTGGTTGTCTATTGTAGGGTTCGATCGATTGTCGGAGATACTGATATTATCGGCCGATATTCAGGATTTTGTACATTATCGGCATCTAACCTTGCGGATATACTGATAATGTGTATAAAGCGAATACTAGTGAGCACTTCCACTAGCATGCATCGGGAGCGGAGAAGAAGCGCAGCAAGCACTTCCGATACTCACCCTCCATGGTCTTCTTTGATGGGGCCCGCGCTGCACTGTCCTGACCCCGTACAGCGTCAGGATGTAGTGGACGCACTATGACCTGACGCTGCACGCTGTCAGGTGACAGTGCAGTGCGGGCCGGAGAGCACAGGGGAGCGAGACGCCGGACCCGGAGATGAAGAGGAGCCGTGGCGCAGGAGAGGTGAAGAGTTTTTTATTTTATTCATCTGAGGTCTGATAGGAGTTAATAAAGGTCTGATCTGAGGTCTGATAAGGGTTAATAAAGGTCTGATCTGAGGTCTGATAGAGGTTACTAATGGTCTGATCTGAGGTCTGATAGGGGTTAATAAAGGTCTGATTTGAGAACTGATAGGGGTTAAAAAAGGTCTGATAGTGGTTAATAAAGGGCTGATCTGAGGTCTGATAGGGGTTAATAAAGTCAGTAAGAAGGGGGGATAGTGTGGAAATTGGCATTTGGCACTAGTATATTATAAATGTAAATTACAAATTGACTACCAACTAAGGGCTTTATTAATTTATAATTTACATTTATAATATACTAGTGCCAAATGCAAATTTCCACCACCTAAGTGACTACCACTAATTTAATATATATTATGAGATATAAAATATCGGTATAAATTATCGTCTATCGGCCTGAAAGTTTACAGATTATCGGTATCCCTAGTCTATTGTATGTTATAGGCAATGGGAGTCCAAGAAGCATCCAGACATCCTTCCCATGCTGTTTTCAAACCTTTTTGGTAGTATTTCTAACCTTTTTCTGTAAACCAGACACTCTCTCTCAAGCATACACAGTATTTGGCTGAACATTGTGATGTGCCGAGCATGCTCGCTCAAGACTAGATGGGAGAGATCTCTGTACTGGCTCCTGATATATTTATACATAGTTATTAGATCTCCCCTCAGTTGTCTTTTTTCTAAAGTGAATAACCCCAATTTTGATAATCTTTCAGGGCACTGTAGTCCTTCCATTCCAGTTTTTACTTTGGTACTCCATGTGTGGTCTGACTAATAATTTGTAGAGTGATAGCACTATGTTCTCAACACGGGCATCTATGCCCCTTTTGATGCAACCCATTATCTTATTGGCCTTGGCAGCAGCTGCCTGACACTGGTTTTTGCAGCTTAGTTTGCTGTTCACCAAAATTCCTAGATCCTTTTCCATGTCAGTGTTACCCAGTGTTTTACCATTTAGTATGTACTGGTGACTTGCATTATTTCTTCCAATGTGCATAACCTTACATTTGTCGGTGTTAAACCTCACTTGCCACTTCTCTGCCCAAGCCTCCAATCTATCCAGATCCATCTGTAGCAGTATGCTGTCCTCTTCTGTGTTACTTACTTTACACAGTTTAGTGTCAAGGTTTGGGTGAAGCAGCATGGATCATCATTAGTGGTTGGAAATCTTGGCTGATCCACGCCTGATTCATCTTGACAAAGGTCAGTCTCTCCACATTTTGGGTGGACAGGCAAGTTCTCCTTGGGGGAACTATGGCCCCCGCTGCACTAAACACCCGCTCTGATGCCACACTACTGGCCGGGCCGGACAGCTTTTCCAGGGCAAACCTGGCCCAGTAGTTCAGCGGATCTTCAATGTGGGGTGGCAGGGTGCTGTCCAAGTATGCCACCACCTGCTGGTTAAGGTTCTGCTCCATATCTAGCTGCTGCTGCTGGTGAGTAGTTTCTTCACTAGGCGGGTTAGGAAAGCTGCTCATCATCGACTCTAGGGTCAAGTTGCTGTTGATGGAGCTGGTACTGCTCCCACCCCCCCACCCTGCCACAGCAGCCATGGCAGTAGAACGTGAGTACAGAGGGCCCCCCTGTCAGAACTGCGAGAGGATGGACAATGGCGCAGATAGGCAGCGGCCAACTGACTACATAGGATCCCTGCCTCCATCTCCATTGCATACTGCCACGGTGTGTCTGGGTCCTCTGCCTCATCTTCTTCATCTCCCTCGTGATCCTCCGGCTGCTCCTGCTCCTCCTCTCCTGTCACCAGTGGCATACTGCCAATATAGGCAGACCACACCGTTGCTATGGGGCCCGTGGCACAGGGGGGCCCGGAGCGCATGGAAGGCTCCGCCCCCTACTCTGCACAAGACAGTGACAGTTTATTCACAGTTTGAGGCGGCGTTCTTGAACTTCTCCCTCCGGCTCCAACCCCACCCATTGTTCAGGCTGCGGCTCCCTCCCAGGCAAGGATCCTGCTGCTGTTTAGTGTTGAGCAGGAGGTGCCATATTCGATTTCGCGAATATTCACGAATATTCACTTGAATATTCGTCTTATATTCGTCAAAATCGAATATTCGTCATTTTTGTATTTATCGTGATTAATATGCGATTTAATCATTCGCATATTGCGATTTTTAAACTTAGAATTAGAAGTTATAAATTATAACTTCTAATTGCCTTATAACTTAATAATAAGGCAACTTTCCTATTCTTTAATCTTGGAGATCTAGATTTAACACGAATATAGCGCTATATTCTATGTCTTTATATTAATAAAAGAATCAAGATAGCGAAGTATTCTTTATTCTACATCAACGAAGATAGTGAAGTATTCTACATCAACGAAGATAGCAAAGTATTCTACATCTTCCTCAATTTAGGTTATTATCGCATTAAGCGATAATGATAACTACGTAATTATGGAGTAAAGCGATTTATCTCCCTATGTTTTAATGCTCCACAAAAGTTAGCATAGCTCCATATTCGTCAACTTCGCTAATTCTAGCAATCAAATAGGAAAGTTGACTAGAGACAGCTATGTTTTTAATTCGCTATGCGATATTACTTTGCTTTTTTTTTTAATAAATAGAATAATTATAATACTTGATAATTATTATAATTATTCTATTTATAAAAAAAAAGCAAAGTAATATAATCGCATAGCGAATTAAAAACTTAGCTGTCTCTAGTCAACTTTCCTATTTGATTGCTAGAATTAGCGAAGTTGACGAATATGGAGCTAAAACGAAGATGGAGAATATAGCAGTGCTAAGTTGAAATCGCAATGAGATTAATATAACTTAAAAGTAATCGCATTGCGATTTCAACTTAGCACTGCTATATTCCATATTCGTTAACTTCGTTAATTCTAGCAAGCTGACCCATTAGAAACACAGCTCTAAGTTGAAATCGCAATGCGATTACTTCAAGTTATATTAATCGCATTGCGATTTCAACTTAATTCTCACATCCGACAGTACATTCTAGTATGGAGGCGTTCCCATGGTGATGTGGACGCTCCATGAGCACGGAAGTCAGCAGAAGCGACAACGGGCACTGACTGGAGCAGCCAGGAAGCCAGGAATCCTCAGAACAGGTAAAAACTACTTTTGGGAAGTGGGAAAGAAAAAAATATAACAATAAAAAAAAAAAAAAAAAAAAACTAATATTGGAAATAGCGAATTTTTAGTACTATATTCGAAATATTCACGAATTAGCGAAGTGCCGATATTCGCAAAAAAAAAATCGCTATTCGAATATTCGCGCTCAACACTACTGCTGATTGGCCAGTGTATTAGGCAGCAGGAGCAGCGCAGCCAGGCACATATAGAGACTAGGGTGGCCACTGGCTTCACGGACCTCGCTGGCCATGCCCCCAAAACATATAAACCACGCCCACCTCCGTGAAGCCTCGCTCCCATCGCCTGCCGGGAATCGGGTGGAGGTGAGGTAAAAACTTGTGGAGGGGCCATGGGTGTCCTGGAGGGGTCGGGGGTGTGGAGCCAGCCAGTCCTCCCTTCACAGTAGTAGTTATTAACCCCTTTCAGCAGTACCCCATTCACAGTATTTATTAACCCTTTTCAGCAGTCCCCCGAGGGGTTAATAAGTATTGTGATTGGGGAACTGCTGAAAGTGCTTAATAAATACTGTGAAGGGCCTTCAGATAAACCCCTTTTCAGCAGTCCCTCATTCACAGTATTTATTAACCCCTTTCAGTCCCCTCTTCACACTTATTTATTTCCCCCTTTCAGTTGTTCCCAGGACCCACACAGTAGTTATTATTAACCCCTTTCAAAATTACCAGCGCTTGCCCTTCCCCCTTTTGAGCAATCCCCGACGGCCCACAGTACAGACCAGTGAGTACCTCAGCGCAGCTGCGCTCCTCAGAGTCTGTTCCTCCACTTCCTGCGTGGCCGTGCCTGCACAAACCAGAATTGACTGGCACGATGAAGGCGCTGGCGGACGTGCGACTGATGTCAGTGCACTCTACACCGTGATGTGAGTGATCCTTAAAGTGCCCCGTACTTGTCGAGTCTAGAGTCGCTGATGACCACAAAAAAGGAGGACTTCTGGCCGTCCATCCAGACCAAAAGTTTGGACACACCTTCTCATTCAATGAGTTTTCTTTATTTTCATGACTATGAAGGCATCAAAACTATGAATTAACACATGTGAAATTATATACATAACAAACAAGTGTGAAACAACTGAAAATATGTCATATTCTAGGTTCTTCAAAGTAGCCACCTTTTGTTTTGATTACTGCTTTGCACACTCTTGGCATTCTCTTGATGAGCTTCAAGAGGTAGTCCCCTGAAATGGTCTTCCAACAGTTTTGAAGGAGTTCCCAGAGATGCTTAGCACTTGTTGGCCCTTTTGCCTTCACTCTGCGGTCCAGCTCACCCCAAACCATCTCGATTGGGTTCAGGTCCGGTGACTGTGGAGGCCAGGTCATCTGGCGCAGAACCCCATCACTCTCCTTCATGGTCAAATAGCCCTTACTTTCAAAGTTTTCCCAATTTTTCGACTGACTGACTGACCTTCATTTCTTAAAGTAATGATGGCCACTCGTTTTTCTTTACTTAGCTGCTTTTTTCTTGCCATAATACCAATTCTAACAGTCTATTCAGTAGGACTATCAGCTGTGTATCCACCTGACTTCTCCTCAACGCAACTGATGGTCCCAACCTCATTTATAAGGCAAGAAATCCCACTTATTAAACCTAACAGGGCACACCTGTGAAGTGAAAACCATTTCAGGGGACTACCTCTTGAAGCTCATCAAGAGAATGCCAAGAGTGTGCAAAGCAGTAATCAAAGCAAAAGGTGGCTACTTTGGAGAACCTAGAATATGACATATTTTCAGTTGTTTCACACTTGTTTGTTATGTATATAATTCGACATGTGTTAATTCATAGTTTTGATGCCTTCAGTGTGAATCTACAATTTTCATAGTCATGAAAATAAAGAAAACTCTTTGAATGAGAAGGTGTGTCCAAACTTTTGGTCTGTACTGTAAATGAGCTCTCCTGAGGACAGGCAATTAACATAGGAATCCTGGATTATTTCTTTAAGGGAAAATCCACAGTGTATTACAGTTCCAGCAAAGTGGATTAAATTATACCAAATCTCATCCACACGCTGCAGATCAACAGCATGGAAATTTAAGTTGAATGAGAAGGTGTGTCCAAACTTTTGGTCACTTATAAAGAAAAAAAATAGGGTAAAACAGAAAAAAAAGAAAAATGGAACAAAGGAAATGTAAATAAAGTTAACCACTTAAGGACCACAGGTTTATACCCCCCTAAAGACCAGGCCCTTTTTTACAAATCGGCACTACACTACTTTCACCGTTTATTGCTCGGTCATGCAACTTACCACCCAAATGAATTTTACCTCCTTTTCTTCTCACTAATAGAGCTTTCATTTGGTGGTATTTCATTGCTGCTGACATTTTTACTTTTTTTGTTATTAATCGAAATTTAACGATTTTTTTGCAAAAAAATGACATTTTTCACTTTCAGTTGTAAAATTTTGCAAAAAAAACGAGATCCATATAGAAATTTTGCTCTAAATTTATAGTTCTACATGTCTTTGATAAAAAAAAAATGTTTGGGTAAAAAAAAAATGGTTTGGGTAAAAGTTAAAGCGTTTACAAACTATGGTACAAAAATGTGAATTTCCGCTTTTTGAAGCAGCTCTGACTTTCTGAGCACCTGTCATGTTTCCTGAGGTTCTACAATGCCCAGACAGTACAAACACCCCACAAATGACCCCATTTCGGAAAGTACACACCCTAAGGTATTCGCTGATGGGCATAGTGAGTTCATAGAACTTTTTATTTTTTGTCACAAGTTAGCGGAAAATGATGATTTTTTTTTATTTTATTTTTTTTCCTACAAAGTCTCATATTCCACTAACTTGTGACAAAAAATAAAAACTTCTATGAACTCACTATGCCCATCACGAAATACCTTGGGGTCTCTTCTTTCCAAAATGGGGTCACTTGTGGGGTAGTTATACTGCCCTGGCATTCTAGGGGCCCAAATGTGTGGTAAGGAGTTTGAAATCAAATTCTGTAAAAAATGACCTGTGAAATCCGAAAGGTGCTCTTTGGAATATGGGCCCCTTTGCCCACCTAGGCTGCAAAAAAGTGTCACACATCTGGTATCTCTGTATTCAGGAGAAGTTGAGGAATGTGTTTTGGGGTGTCTTTTTACATATACCCATGCTGGGTGAGATAAATATCTTGGTCAAATGCCAACTTTGTATAAAAAAATGGGAAAAGTTGTCTTTTGCCAAGATATTTCTCTCACCCAGCATGGGTATATGTAAAATGACACCCCAAAACACATTCCCCACCTTCTCCTGAGTACGGGGATACCAGATGTGTGACACTTTTTTGCAGCCTAGGTGGGCAAAGGGGCCCATATTCCAAAGAGCACCTTTCGGATTCCACTCGTCATTTTTTACAGAATTTGATTTCAAACTCCTTACCACACATTTGGGCCCCTAGAATGCCAGGGCAGTATAACTACCCCACAAGTGACCCCATTTTGGAAAGAAGAGACCCCAAGGTATTCGCTGATGGGCATAGTGAGTTCATGGAAGTTTTTATTTTTTGTCACAAGTTAGTGGAATATGAGACTTTGTATGAAAAAAAAAAAAAAAAAAAAAATCTGCATTTTCCACTAACTTGTGACAAAAAATAAAAGATTCTAGGAACTTGCCATGCCCCTCACGGAATACCTTGGGGTGTCTTCTTTCCAAAATGGGGTCACTTGTGGGGTAGTTATACTGCCCTGGCATTTTCCAGGGGCCCTAATGTGTGGTAAGTAGGTAAATGACCTGTGAAATCCTAAAGGTGCTCTTTGGAATATGGGCCCCTTTGCCCACCTAGGCTGCAAAAAAGTGTCACACATGTGGTATCGCCGTATTCAGGAGAAGTTGGGGAATGTGTTTTGGGGTGTCATTTTACATATACCCTTGCTGGGTGAGAGAAATATCTTGGCAAAAGACAACTTTTCCCATTTTTTTATACAAAGTTGGCATTTGACCAAGATATTTCTCTCACCCAGCATGGGTATATGTAAAACGACACCCCAAAACACATTCCCCAACTTCTCCTGATTACGGCGATACCAGATGTGTGACACTTTATTGCAGCCTAGATGCGCAAAGGTGCCCAAATTCCTTTTAGGAGGGAATTTTTAGACATTTGGATACCAGACTTCTTCTCACGCTTTGGGGCCCCTAGAATGCCAGGGCAGTATAAATACCCCACATGTGACCCCATTTTGGAAAGAAGACACCCCAAGGTATTCAATGAGGGGCATGGCGAGTTCATAGAAATTTTTTTTTTTTGGCACAAGTTAGCGGAAATTGATATTTTTAATTTTTTTCTCACAAAGTCTCCCGTTCCGCTAACTTGGGACAAAAATTTCAATCTTTCATGGACTCAATATGCCCCTCACGGAATACCTGGGGGTGTCTTCTTTCCGAAATGGGGTCACATGTGGGGTATTTATACTGCCCTGGCATTCTAGGGGCCCTAAAGCGTGAGAAGAAGTCTGGAATATAAATGTCTAAAAATTTTTACGCATTTGGTTTCCGTGAGGGGTATGGTGAGTTCATGTGAGATTTTATTTTTTGACACAAGTTAGTGGAATATGAGACTTTGTAAGAAAAAAAAATAATAATTCCGCTAACTTGGGCCAAAAAAATGTCTGAATGGAGCCTTACAGAGGGGTGATCAATGACAGGGGGGGTGATCAATGACAGGGGGGGTGATCAATGACAGGGGGGTGATCAGGGAGTCTATATGGGGTGATAACCACAGTCATTGATCACGCCCCTGTAAGGCTTCATTCAGACGTCCGTATGCGTTTTGCGGATCCGATCCATCTATCAGTGCATCCGTAAAAATCATGCGGACATCTGAATGGAGCTTTACAGGGGGGTAATCAATGACAGGGGGGTGATCAGGGAGTCTATATGGGGTGATCACCACAGTCATTGATCATGCCCCTGTAAGGCTTCATTCAGACGTCCGGATGCGTTTTGCGGATCCGATCCATCTATCAGTGGATCCGTAAAAATCATGCGGACATCTGAATGGAGCTTGACAGGGGGGTGATCAGGGAGTCTATATGGGGTGATCACCACAGTCATTGATCATGCCCCTGTAAGGCTTCATTCAGACGTCCGGATGCGTTTTGCGGATCCGATCCATCTATCGGTGGATCCGTAAAAATCATGCGGACGTCTGAATGGAGCTTTACAGGGGGGTAATCAATGACAGGAGGGTAATCAATGACAGGGGGGTGATCAGGGAGTCTATATGGGGTGATCACCACAGTCATTGATCACGCCCCTGTAAGGCTTCATTCAGACGTCCGGATGCGTTTTGCGGATCCGATCCATCTATCAGTGCATCCGTAAAAATCATGCGGACATCTGAATGGAGCTTTACAGGGGGGTAATCAATGACAGGGGGGTGATCACCACAGTCATTGATCATGCCCCTGTAAGGCTTCATTCAGACGTCCGGATGCGTTTTGCGGATCCGATCCATCTATCAGTGCATCCGTAAAAATCATGCGGACATCTGAATGGAGCTTTACAGGGGGGTGATCAATGACAGGGGTGTGATCAATGACAGGGGTGTAATCAATGACAGGGGGGTGATCAGGGAGTCTATATGGGGTGATCACCACAATCATTGATCATGCCCCTGTAAGGCTTCATTCAGACGTCCGGATGCGTTTTGCGGATCCGATCCATCTATCAGTGGATCCGTAAAAATCATGCGGACGTCTGAATGGAGCTTTACAGGGGGGTGATCAATGACAGGGGGGTGATCAATGACAGGGGGGTGATCAGGGAGTCTATATGGGGTGATCAGGGATGATCAGGGGCTAATAAGGGGTTAATAAGTGACGGGGGGGGGGGGTGTAGTGTACTGTAGTGGTGCTTGGTGCTACTTTACTGAGCTACCTGTGTCCTCTGGTGGTCGATCCAAACAAAGGGGACCACCAGAGGACCAGGTAGCAGGTATATTAGACGCTGTTATCAAAACAGCGTCTAATATACCTGTTAGGGGTTAAAAAAAACACATCTCCAGCCTGCCAGCGAACGATCGCCGCTGGCAGGCTGGAGATCAACTCTCTTACCTTCCGTTCCTGTGAGCGCGCGCGCCTGTGTGCGCGCGTTCACAGGAAATCTCGGCTCACGCGAGATGACGCCTATTGGCGTTAGCGTAGCCTGGGGGAGCCGCCGCAATGACGCCTTTCGGCGTTACAGTTGCGGGAAGTGGTTAAAAGGCCTCTTGCACACAAACGTTGTGTGCCAGTGGCTGTATTGCGGTCTGCATGCGGCGGGTCCCCAATACACGGGCACTGGCCCGTGTGCACTCCGCATTACGGATGCGGACCCATACACTTGAATGAGTCCGCAATCACGGAGATGCGGAACGGAAGCATGGATCGGAACCCCACGGAAGCACTACAGATTTGAATGGGTCTCGATCCGTCCCGGCTGCTGCACGGATATTGCCTGTGCATTGGGGACCGCAATTTGCAGATGCACAACGTTCGTGTGCAAGGGGCCTTACACTTCTCCTCCTTGCTGGGATCCACTTCTGACTTTGGCTAAAAAATAAATTAAAAAAAAGCATTAAAAGCTGCAGTGACATTGCATTTAGTTTTGAACCATCTTAATAAAACCTTCCCTACAAGATGGTAAGTACGCTGAGGTCAGACATTATCTAATAAGAAAATAAATAAATGTATTTTCTTACATCTTATCTTAGCTGATAAATATGTGCCATTTAACACAGGTCACTGACATTGCTGTCAACGTGATTTGCCATAATTTGTATCACTTGTGTTTGGATGAGAAAAGAGATTATATTTTTAGATATCCAAACTCCACACATGTTGACAAGAGAAGAGAATGAAGAGGCCTATTGTGCACAACTTCCAAGAAGCGGCTCTTGTTTCCAGTCTTCTGCTGGAGGGCAAGGCTCGGCAGTGGCAGGGTTAAAGCAATCCTTCTCTGTCTTCCTCTCGGTTTCTCACTGGCCACAATTTCTTTTTGTTTTGTTTTTGAATATCATTTTAGAACTTGATTTGTGCCCTCAGTTCTTAACCTTTGCACCCAGCTCAATCTGCTCCAAAATAAGAAAATATTTCCGAGTCTATTTTTTTCTGCAGACGCCTAAGGCTCTGCTGTTGGCTTATGGGAAAAGGGAACAATTTAGAAAAAAACCATTTAAATGAAGATCTACCATGTTAATCCTACACATGCTCTTGTGCAATCTTCTGACCACTTGTTTCTATCTTTATGGAATTCAGATTTTCGATGTGGAATGTAGTTACTTAACATGAACCCCATGTCTGCCATATTGTTATTTGCAGGACTGTAATACTTGTTAATGGCACTATTTAATTGTGCCATTGATTTACATTATGATTTTGTTTTTATGGCATTCACTGTGCGGTAAAAATGACCCATTACCTTTATTCTGCAGATTACTATGCTTATAATGATACCAAATTCATATACTTTTAGTGGATTGCAATGCTTTAAAAAAAAAAAAAAAAACACTTCATTTACAGAGCTGTGTGAGGGATTTTTTGTGGCAGGATCTGTAGATTTTATTAATACAATTTGGGGGTATGTATAAATTTGTGATTTTTTTATTCAATTTTATTTGGCTATATTCGCTGTACTGCATAAACACACTTTATACTTTAATATAATATTTTAATAATATGGGATGCGCTCATACCAGTAATGTTTATTTTTTTATTGCTTGTTTTTTATATATAAAATAGGGAAAGTAGGTGATTGAAATTTTTTATTCTTTTTTATTTTTTATTTGTGTAATGTATTTTAATTTTTTTCCCCACCCCCTCTTGGGAGCCTTGAACATGAAATTATCAGATCGCTTCTACCATAGACTGCAATGGCTTACTATTGCAGTCTGTGGGAAAAATTGCAGTGTTCCTATTGAGCCCTGCCTCAGGGCTCATTAGAAATGTTATTATGGCAGGCCTTGCAACCTTGACAAGGCTTCTAGCTGCTACAGCAACTGGACTGCTCACTCAATAACATTGTGGCAAGGAAGGTTTGGTCACCGTCTGCAGTAGGTTCCCAGAAAAATGACCCTGTAGATGACATTGCATCTGAGGGGTTAAATGTCCATGATCACAGTTGTGTCCAATAATCGACACTGTAAAAGAGAAGGCATCCTGCCAGCCATGGTGCCCACTCAGCTTCTGGCACTACTTTTAAAGGTCCGACATCCGCTGTGAATTTCCTGGTGACAGAGTCCCTATAATATACCTTGTAATATATATTATGCTGCTGTGCTACTCCAGCTGCATAAAATGTATATGGATGGTGTGAATGAGGAAGACCTTGTTGTAATTTACTATTGATTCTCAAACATATAACCACAATATGACTTGGGAACCAAATGTGGATCAAAGATCCTTTCCATGCCATGTCAACCCAATGCCAAAAAGGACCCAAGGATTAATTAAAGGGGTTTATAAGACAAGGACAGTGATCCCTAACCTAGAACCCAGCCTGCTTTCCCTACTTACTTGCAGTAAAAGCCCTGCTTGGCAGAACCGTCACTGGACGATGGTCCCTACTCTAAATCAGTGCAGAGACGGACATACTCTATGGGTATCATTATGTTGTAATAGTTGATATTATTACTCTGTTATTTGGATTACATGCCTTCTCGGCCATTACAGTGGGGGAATAGTCTGCAAAATGGGGTGGGGTATAGGGAAGCATACATCTGTACACTTCTATATGAAACGTGCTTCTTTGCATAAGTGACTAAAGTTCCCAGATGGTATCTAGCCTTTGCTAGCCATGGTCATAGCTAACCATAGGCACTGACAAGCAGAAGGGATCTGAAAACATTAAATTACTTGCTAAAAAGTAGATTTTTTCAGGACAAGTAACTAGGGCAGGTGTTTACACCAGACCATAGATTTGCTGAAACTGTTGAGCTGGACACCTTCTTCTGTCAAAATAGCATGGGTTACAAGAAAAACATATTGATAGCAACAGATATGTCCTACCTATCCTTTCTCTTGGCTTAACATATTCTGAGATGTGTAATTAATAACTAGATTTTTTTTCCGAAAAATAAAAAAGATTTCCCGATATTGTTTCACTAGATGTCTATTCTATATGAATCTATGTGTAGCAGCCCAGTGGTTGTGTTGTGAATTGCAACATGTCAAGTGTTTTTCTAGCCTGTCGCGATATTGTGTTGAATTTGTTTTGTGAGAAATTGAAGTCCTTAACCAAATTCAAACTAAGGTAAGAGTGAACACCTCTGTACTTTAAGGGGTTGTCTAACTTCAGCAAATAGCATTTATCATGTAGAGAAAGTTAATACAAGGCACTTACTAATGTATTGTGATTGTGCATATTGCTTCCTTTGCTGTCTGGATTCATTTTTCCATCACATTATACACTGCTCGATTCCATGGTTAAGGACCACCCTGCAATCCATCATCGGTGGCCGTGCTTGCACACTATATAAAAAAGCACCAGCTGATGTGGGCTCTCGCAGTCCCAGCCACCAAAGAGGCCGGCACTTTTTCCTATAGTGTGCAAATACGGCCACCGCTGATGGGTTGCCAGGTGGCCATAACCATGGAAACGAGCAGTGTGTAATGTGATGGACAAATGAATCCAGCCAGCAAAGGAAGCAATATGGACAATTACAATACATTAGCAAGTGCCTTGTATTAACTTTCTCTACATGATAAATGCCACCTGCTGAAGTGAGACAACCCCTTTAAGGGCAATTGAGGAGAGAGGTTATCCTTGCATGCATTAAAATTCCGGACCTATAGAGAACATACTGTATTGTCAATAGCGCTTGGAGAAGGATTGCTTAGTTGAGCACATGTAAGAACTTGTGTGACTAATGTGCATTGCGCTAAGTATTCTAAGGACAGCTGTTTCCAAATACCATGCACATTCCCTAGGATAAGAAGCAGCATGGACTATGACCATAGTGCAAAGCGTACATGAAGCTGGCTGACATTTTCAGTTATATAATACAACAGGAATTACAGTGGAAATTCCAACGCATAGTACTTGCCGACACAATTAGAGGTTTGAGGAGAGCCACTGGAAACACAGAGCATAACTAGAGTGATTTTCCCACTGCTGTAACGTCTTTTCAGGGAGTATGTTGAAATATGGATTACACGATGGATTACACGATTTCATATTTTTTAATTCGTTCACACTTCGTTTGGTGGTAAAAGGTGAATTGCGTTATGGATTCCGTTACCACAGACCATAACGTAATTCTATGACGGAATGCCTTTAGAGGCATTCCATTATTCATTCCGTCATAATAGAAGTCTATGGGCTGCAAAGCGGATCCATCCCATTTCCATTATGCAGGGGAGCCCAGTCTTAGTTAGAATTATCCCCTCTTCTACTGGAAATGAAAACTTGGTCAGGACTCTACCCTCTAAAGGAATAACTTTTAGCAAATGAAGCAGTGGAAAAATGGCCCAAGGGTCTTTGAAAAGGATTTAGGCAGAAACCCTTCTGTCCTGTGTGGGGGGCCTGGTTTGATCCTTGCTATGGGTCCGTTACTTCTTTATGTACGCCACTGAAAAAAAACGTTGACATTTTCATCCTAAAATGAATGAGGTTTACTCGTAGAAACTCCTTTAAATATTTAATTGGTATGTGAGCATGCATGTTATACAAGGTATCCGTGTCTCCAAGCAGCACCCAGACAATCACAAGTACATCATGTGCTAGTTATGCCAAGTATTTAATCCCAGACAATCCCTCTAAACATCACCATGCTCCAGCAAATATCTAAGTTGGGTCACGTTGTTTGAATGTACAATAAAACTGTATGTTTCAGCAAGCACTTGTGACCACGGGCTCGGAGATTGTGTTGGCATTGCAAAGCACGGTGAACTGGTATGATGAATATGGCTGTGAAAGATGTTGGAGACCCTTTAGATGTGAGATCAGCAACCTTTAGCACTCCAGCTACTGTGAAACTACAACTCCCAGCATGCACACTTTCTTGGCTGTTCTTGTAGCTTCCATAGAAGTGAAAGGAAGATTTTGGGAGTTGTAGTTTCAGAACAGCTGGAGTGCCAGAGGTTTCTGATCCCTGCTTTAGAGGATGCAGCATCTAATATATGTGATATATGAATTCTGGTGTCACGTATGGAGCATACTACAGAAAAATAGCATTTACAGCAGGAACATTACTGTTCAGAAAACATGAGCGAGCTTTCTGATAGAGCAGGGGGCCGGTACTAGAAATATTAGGCCACCTGTCACCTTGTTACTTATTAGTACGGTGTCAGCCGGTTTACCAGTTTGTCATGGTTTCTGAGAAATACCACATTTAAGTTTTAAAAAAATTACCCACTTCAATGTTTTACCAGGTTCTGTAACGGCCACAAGACAGTATAGGTTAGGAGAGGGATCTTCTTTGATGTTGGCACCTTGCACAGTTATTGTACTCTCCAGCTGTGAATTCCAAAAAACAAGCAGAGAGAAAAAGGTGAATTATTATTTTGAATAATACAATATTATGAATTGATAGTCAAATAGATTACTAACAGAATAAGGCTACTTTCACACTAGCGTTCGGGTGTCCGCTCGTGAGCTCCGTTTGAAGTGGCTCACAAGCGGCCCCGAACGCAGCCGTCCAGCCCTAATGCATTCTCAGTGGAGGCGGATCCGCTGAGAATGCATCAGTCTGCCAGCGCTCAGCCTCCGCTCCGCTCAGTGAGCGGACACCTGAACGCTGCTTGCAGCGTTCGGGAGTCCGCCTGGCCGTGCGGAGGCGAGCGGATCCGTCCAGACTTACAATGTAAGTCAATGGGGACGGATCCGTTTGAAGATGACACCATATGGCTCAATCTTCAAGCGGATCCGTCCCCCATTGACTTTCAATGTAAAGTCTGGATGGATCCGTTCAGGCTACTTTCACACTTAGAAATTTTTCTAAGTTATAATGCAGACGGATTCGTTCTGAACGGATGCAAACGTCTGCATTATAGGAGCGGATCCGTCTGATGAAACATCAGACGGACCCGCTCCGAACGCTAGTGTGAAAGTAGCCTAAGGCTACATCCACACAGCCATCACACATCCATTTTAAGACCAATGGTAGTCTATGGGGTTAATCACACGGCAGTTTTTTTGACTGACTGTGGAAAACGGACGTAAAAAATTGGAACATGTTCTATCTTGTCCATTTTTCACTGACCGACAGCCCCCATAGAATTGCATGGGTCCGTTTTTAATGTCTGTTTCTCACAAAGGCATCAGTGAAAAAAAATGTCCGTTAAAAATGGACAGTTTATCCATTTTTAACTGACATTTTTTTTCACTGTAGTGTGCATGTAGCCTTAGCTTGTCAAACCTATAAGGATAGTGGTTAATACAAATGTGCACACTGCAGCTGTCTACTGTGGAAAACCCTCTCTGGTCATAAGGGTGTCCTGGCAATAAACTGTTCACAAGAAGTTCAGTACGCAGCCCTGCAGGGTATTGCAATGGTGAGGTCACGGTTACTTAGGCAAACGAGGGTTGCTCTTGGTTACTCACAGTTTCTTGAAAGACCCTGGGCAAGCGTACAGCAGTGATGGAGAGGCTGGCACGGGGGTCCAATGGGGCACTCTCTGTGTATAGGGACCAGGCCGGTGGTAGGTGAGGTGCCCTCGGTGTTGCAGGATTAATGTGCCTGTGGCAAGATCCCTTTAAGATTCGTGACACCAGTGCCGGTAACGGTGGCACACCGATTGATAGCAGTAATAAGTGAGGAACACAGTTTATAGTGAAGCAAAACTTTCTTTACTGAAGCAGTTAACTATATACAGTTCTTTTAGGTTCAGTTCCATATGACAGATGCAGTGTCAAGCAGGCTTTTACAAATAATGGCAGGCAACAATGTTCTTGCAAGATACTCAGAGGGTTAAATACACTCACAGATCAGGCTGCACCTTTTCCTCAGAAATCCTGTGCACTATTCCTCAGAACTCCTGTCTGTCTTGATCCCAAGGCCTGTATGCCCTATTGGTGGCTTTATCCTTGGTAAAGAAACTTCCTCAGGTATATGTCTCCTTGCATTAGATAGATCCTTCTGCCCTTCAGCTCACTTGTCTGGCTGGAAACACTTCTGCTCTGCTCTGTACTTGGTAGGAACTGCAGGTTTCTCAGGAGGTAACTCTTCCCCTGGTAACAACTAGAAGCCTGGGCTGTCTAGCTGCATGTCAGAGCCTACACCTCAGCTCCTCTCTGGCTAAAGTGTCTTCTTGCTTCTGACTCTACAAACAGACCTCTCCCCTGAACAGGACCTGACTATTTATATTAGGGGTTCCCTAGCTCCCTCTACTGTCTAGGAGGAAGTACTACACCCTAACAGGCCTTATACACAGATAAACAGGGAAAATGCACATAAAAGCATAGCAATACACATTAAAATGTGATGTAAATACAATGCCACTGTTCCACAGGAGGAGGAGAACAACGTGGCCCAATTGACCCTTGTGTAGTGCCCACATTTACCTAGTGGGACACTACAGAAGTCCTTCTGCTGAGACCCCCAGGGGCCAGTTATTATCTGGGGGAAATCTTGCAATGAATGTTCTATTTTGCTGCAGCACCTTCACAAACAAAGGTACTCACACCCGAGTCCATGACCCCAGCCGGTTGCTAACTCACAGCAAAGTCCAGATCCCTGTATAGGGGTTAAAGTGTGAATACTGGGGATGCCCCACTTAAAACCAGTTAGTTGGTACAGTGGGTTCACACTCACTGAGTATGTACAATATCCAAATTTACCCCAAAACATTTGCTTAGTTGTTGATTTGAATACTCTTGTCTTGAAAAGCTATCTAGTTATGTAGCAATACAGGAATGGAGTACGGTATTATAAAGTAGAATTTTAACAACAGAAAAGAACAACTCAAAGACACATGGCTCTCCAGAAAGGAGTATCTGAAAGGTGGTCATCCATGAAGCCGTCTCTTTCCATTGTAGTTTATGGAAGTTGTGAAATTCCAGTCACAACCCATAATCTTTAATGAGGAGAGCCATGTTCATGCTTGGTCTTTTCTAGAGATCAACGAGTATCTCAAAATTAGTTTCAAGTGTGGATCAGTCAAATTAACCTTCACATTCAATTTAGTGCAATTAAATTTGACCCAAATTGAGCGTTCCCTAATTGCCCTGAAAAGTCATCTATGACACTCTGAGGTCTCCTGGGACTGTATCCAACCCCTTTTAAGCTATTTAATGCCAAGACAGTATTAGTGATGCTAGAGTGGCTGTGGATAAATGGATGGTAGCTGATGGTAACTAACAGGCTGTTTAATAACACAATGCACTGTTGATTTTTTTTTTTACTAAAAACATTCCAAAAGTCATCCCATTTTGGGGACGGATGTCTTCTTCTCTTTTTTTCTGATCTGTAAAATGGTGGCCCCCCCATTTAGAGCAATTTGTGGGGAATAAATGACAAACAGTTCAGATTTACCAAAATTTTAATTTTGGGGAAATTTGGAATGAATTTAATTAATATAGAATCAATTTCTCATCTTCTCCTCTCTACTTGGAGAATGGGATCCCAATTTTCCCGATATGTGGCAGTTCTGGGAGTGTAACCAGCACCTATTAGCCTTTCAATATGCCATATATGTTTCCATTGGAAATACACCTTTACGTTTTATTATGGCCCATGGGATTGTATCAATGTGCTCCCTTACTTTAGAAAAAAAAAAATGGTACCCCTGAAATAAACATAAGAACTGTGAGGTCTATGATGCAGAATAGTCTAAATGGAGTTAATGTAACTGAACTTCATCTAGATGTAAGACATAGGACACACTACTGGAAAAACAGCTACATAGACTGGTGAGATGACAGACTTGAGTTTACAATTAATAACAATGGAGCTATACACATTTTTAATGTTTCCAGTGCATGCCTTGCCATTAATATTAAAATAAATGACATAGAAAGCAAACGAGTCAAATTTGTTCGTCATGTAATCCAAACAAAGCTGGTATTTTAATGGAAATTTATCGACTCCTGTCATGTAGATACAATAAAAATCAGCAAAAGTTTACAAGACTGTGTTGCTTTTCCTCTTGCTTGAAGGGATTTTGAATGACTTCAATATGCTTAACCGAGGTATGGTTCATATTAAAAAGCATTTATTTCAGAAAATAAATATGACAGAATCCAGAGAAAAAAGAAAGCTGCTTCTAGCATATTCCAATCACTGTATAGATTAAAAGCTAACACTAAGTGGTTACCAATGTACACCTCACTTCACTAAATGTAAAATTACGAGACGGGCATAAAGATCAATTGCCAAGGGACCTCGTCAAGACATAGGATTTATTCTCAGAAGTGTCAGAAGACAAAATGTATGCATTTTGATTACTAAGTATGGTCAGAGCTCTTTTCCTTTGCGTGCCCTGCAAACTATAACAATTCTGATGGTCAAGTTTGAGTGTTAATTGCCAGTACTTGATATTGCTTATTTCTTAAGTTGGCATGTTTGCATGAGCAGGACCTGTAGACAATTACGACCAGTATGAGTTTTAAACACAATTTATGACTTCAGTACTGGGGAAAGGGACACTATTTTATTCCCCCAGGGAACACCATCAGCCTTAATTCAGTCATGCTCCAAATCGGAATATGACCCAAAAAGGAAAAAAATGGGAGTAAACAAATGAGTGAAAATGATAATGGCAAAAAAGGGGGAAAGAAAATTTAGCCGTAGAAAAACTATACTGGAGAGAGAAGAGAAAACACAGAAGATGGACAAAATCAGTGGAGAATGAGAAGGGGTTCAGAAGACACTAGCAGGGAAGTTGGAGACAAAATAATAGAATAGGGAAACCAAAAATTATGATTATTCTTATAAAAAGCAGAATTAGATAATAGTTGTGCCAAGATAATACATAATAATTGTTAGATTATTATATGAATCATGTATATCAATATATTATTTTCTTAAAGAGGATGTCCAGAAAAAAATGTTAGAGGGGGTACCCTAAATGGCGTGGGTCTTAGCAATTAAACAGTTTTGTCAATATAAATTGCAGAACAATCTGTAGGAAGCACATTATAGAGCAGGAAGAACTGAGGGCATTGATATATAGTTTTGTGGGAAAAGATTCAGTATCATGAGTGATTGATAGGATTCCCTGTGTAAGTGTGTATATAGAGATAGCTGTCAGTCACTGATAGTTGTACATTGAGGAGGTGTTATCAGTGATTGATAGCATTCTCTGTGTAAGTGTGTATACAGAGATAGCTGTCAGTCACTGATAGCTATACATGGAGGCGATCTTATAGGGGTTGTCTCATCTCACCATTACTAAGACAAGATGAAACTGGACCCTAACCTCAAGGGGCTCTGTTCCCATTGCAGAGCGTGGGTACTACTGAAACAGCATAGCACGGCAGATGTGTCTCCAGTATCCTCAGTGGAATACAGTCTCTGAACAGAGGGCCCCTTTCTTTCCTTTTGTGATGATGGGGAACATGAAGCTTGTTTACTCCCACCACATGCAGAGAAGTCTGTAGCCTAAATGTAGATGTGTTACTTTTCTCTGACAAATGCTCTGCAATTCTCCTTTGTTGCCGCTATATGTTCTGATCCAGTATGACTTTCCCACAAGGGCTGGCACATAAATTGTCAATTTTGCTTTTGTAATCCACAGGGGAAGGACACTTCCCTGTTCCGCATTGCTCCCTTGCTGTTTTCTTGATCACAGCTTAGACTAGACTCACTCACTTCCTCTTGGAGATGTAGGGGTGATGCCAGCCCTTCCTAGCCAAAGTAACAAGGAAACCTCCCACCCCATACACAGTCCATGGGACACCGTACACACAATATAATGCATGAAATATATGGACAGTCAGCCTTTAACCACTTATTCATCATGGCTGGCACTACTATGGTATATACTCTATGTTTTACAATGGTATGGCTCCTGTACTGACACTGCTGACACAATCTTATTAACACTATGGCACTGGAAAACATGATGGTTCAATGGTCAACACTGGTTCCTTGCTAGAGCTGTGGTCCTAAGGTCAAATCTCTCTAAGACTAGTTTCACACTAGTGTTTACAGATCTGGCAGGCTTTTCCATTTGGGAACAGCCGGGCGGATCTGTCTATGAGAGACACTGCCGGAATGCTGTCCGGCCCCATTAACTATAATCTTTGCTAGATTTCATCCTAGAGATCCGGCCGAAATCTCGCAAATATGCAGATAATCAGCCAGACAAATGCCGATGCACGCATCGTTTTTGTCCAGCCAATTTCCGGCATTATGTGCCAGAAGAACCAACCGGAATGCTCTAATGGCAGTGTGAAACAAGCCTAGCGATTTCCCCCGACACACCAAAGATATACTGATAGGAGATGTTGATTGTGAGCTCCACTGGGGACAGTGAGTGGTGATAATGTCTGTATAGCGCTGCGGGCTATGTCAGCGCTATATAAACAAGATAAATAAATACTTTAGTCTGAGCTGTATACCTGGCACTGATACATAATCAATAATATGGTGAGTACTGTTTTACAGTATATATTTATTGTTTATATATGTACTAAAAAGTGTGTCATTGTATCCTAGGCTTTTCCTCCTCCACTTGTTAAATGTCTTGAAAAAGGTTGCACTCATCTAAGCAGAGGTGGACACATGCAACACAAGGCCCTTGTGTAGAGAAGTATAGAATACAAGGACCTATCTCTATCTCTAATGTTATAACGTTTTAAAATATCTTAAATATGAATGTAATCATTGCAAATTTCCCAAAAGTTTGGGATTTAACCTAATCTGAAACTTTTGGGATTTTTCATGCTCACAATGGTAGCAATCATTTTACAGAGCACAAGACATACGTCGAAGGATCACATGACCTCAGGTGGTGACCCAGCGGGCTTCATTATAATACCTTGCATGCCACCCTGCCTCTAGCACAACCAATCATGAGGAACTACAGATGTGAATCCTTGATGACTGAGTAGCCGCTATAAACCATCCCAACCAGGAAATGTAGGGATACATGGAGGTAACTACCTGGGTAGCTGCCATAGCAGCTGCTATGGGGCCCAAGAACTAATGGGCCCATTTCAGACATAAGGTGCAGTAAGTGATAAAATGCCTGTAAGGTACCATGGAAAACTCAATACGACCCCATTTTACATTTGACAATGGAGCCTCAAGGTTGCTTCTTCTGTTTGCATTATCCTTTCTGGATGGCATTTTTCTTGTTCTGTGACATCTCTACTAGTGTTGAGCGAATTTCAGGGAAAATTCGATTCGTCGCAAAGCCGAATTTCCTCATGCTTCGTGGTAGCAAATCTATTTTCCCTGAATGGAGGTAAAAAAAAAAAAAAATCATACTCACCTCATTCGTTTGAGCGCGAAGAGCTGGCCGCCGCCATCTTGATTGAAGATCTCGCACGAAATCCCGTGTGCGGTTAGTATGATTTTATTTATTTTTTATACTTTAACCGCCTCAGGACCGCCTAACGCAGGATCGCGTTCCGGAGGCGGCAGTCTCAGGCAGAGTCACGCATATACGCGTCATCTTGCGAGACGCGAGATTACGCTTAAAGCCGGCCCGCGCATGCGCATCGCGGGCCGGCAAGAGTTACAGGACAAGTTCGTCATCAACCTGCCAGCCAATGATCGTCGCTGGCAGGTTGCTGATTTTCAAAAAATCAAATCAGAAGCCATCTAACACCTTATATTTATAAATATAAGGTGTTAAATGGCTTCTGTGCTCCTCTGCTGGTCCTTTTCGTCGGTTGGTCCCAGCAGAGGAGCACAGATCACAGTGAGTACACACCACCACCACACATAGCCCCAGATCACCCCCCATCACCCCAATTAACCCCTTGATCACCCCTTGATCGCCCCTGTCAATCACCTAGTAAAAAGGAAAAAAGTGATCAGTGTAAACTGTCACTTTTTTTTTCCCACTGGTATTGACTGTTAGGTTTTAGGATAGCTTAGGTCCCTTGGTTAGGTAGTTAGCGATCGTTTAGCGCCCAGCCCACCGCACCACAGTCATTTATTCGCTGATTAGCGTATCGCTAATCAGCATTTGTACTTTTATAGTATCTGTAAGTGATCAGAACTGATCACAGTCAGATCTATAATAGTATTAGTGTCACCTTAGTTCGCCCTCCACCCAAAACGCAGTGTTTGCCCGATCAGGCCTGATCGGTCGCCCACACGTGCGTTCACCCACGCCCGCCCCGCCGCAGTGACAACATTTTTTTTATTTTTTGATCACTGCACAATCACTTCACAAGCGCTGCGGCGATAAAAAAAAAAACTGTTTTGATATTTTTTATCAATCGCAGTGGCCTCCGGTACTTCGCTAGCAGAGGCGGCTCTTCCATTAGGCCACTTAGGCCGCCGCCTAAGGCCTCGCACTGGTAGGGGCATCGCTCTGGCTCCCACCTGCACCAGACAACGCTGCAACCACAATTTTATTGGCTTCTGGGTGGCCTGGGCCCTGCGCAGTGCTAAGTGGACTAAATAAGACTGAGCCGCCGCGACCCGGCCGCTCTGAGTCCCTCTGCACTCTGCCTCTTTAAGAGAGCAGTGGCTGCTGGGGAAGAGGGCTCGGAGCGTGCCGCCGCACAGGCACGTCTTCTGACTGAACGCAACGCCAGACCCGCCCTCAGAGCGCTGCGCAGCCACAGGGGAGAAGGAGCCAGGGCCCTGCCTCACCTCAGTGTCCCTGTCTGACTGCCGCCAGCGCCCGAAGACCAAGGTGTGTGTCCTGCTTGCTGCTGTGCCCACCCCCCCTGGCTAGCTATACTGGGAACCTCTTACCTTAGGGTCTGATGATAATAACTTACTGGTGTTACTGGTGCCAGTATTGTGCCATTTTTTTACTTAAGCCCCTGCCCTGTACTATGTGCTGCAAGCATGCAGCTGCTTAACCCTGACTGTGACATCACTGTGTATACCCTGTACTGTGATGTCACTCACTGTGCATGCCCTGTACTGTGATGTCACATTGCATATTAACCCTGGCTGTACTGTATGTGACATCACTGTGCCTATTAACCCTGTACTGTGACTAACAGTACAGGGTTAACATGCACAGTGGGTGACATCACAGTACAGGGTTAATAGGCACAGTGACAACACAGTACAGGGCTTATATTTGCAGCGCATATTAACACTTAGCATTAACCCTGGCTATACTGAGATGTTACAGTGCATATTAACCCTGCACTGTGATGTCACATTGCATATTAACCCTGGCTGTACTTTATGTGACATCACTGTGATGTCACCCACTGTGCATGCATGTTAACCCTGTACTGTTAGTCACAGTACAGGGTTAGTAGGCACAGTGATGTCACATACAGTACAGCCGGGGTTAATATGCACTGTGACATCTCAGTATAGCCATGGTTAATGCTAAGTGTTAATATGCGCTGCAAATATAAGCCCTGTGCTGTGTTGTCACTGTGCATATTAACCCTTTACTGTGATGTCACTGCATATTAAAGGGGTACTCTGGTATAGGAAAATAAATCCCCTATCCAAAGGAGATAGGAGATAAGTGTGTGACCAGGGGGGGTGGCGATCGCTCGATGGGATCCCCCACGATCTCCTATATGGTACTCCGGATCTCCTTGTGCCCGGAGCGGTGGTCAACACTCCCCTCCATGTATCTATGGGAGAGCCGCAGATACAGCACTTGTGTATCGCCAAACCTTCCATAGAGATACATGGAGGGGGAGTGTTGACCACACCACCGCTCCGTGCAGTGGTTGACACATCTCATTTCTTGAGGACTGAGCCGGAGCGCCGTACGGGAGATCGCGAGCATTCCAACGATCTTTGTGGGGGCCTCATGTTCGAGTTTCGCCTAAGACCTCACAAAGTCTAGAGCCGCCTCTGTTCGCTAGCCTCCCATTTGTAAGACAGGCTTGCTTTTTTTCTTGGGTAGTCTCAGGGAATACCCCCTAAATTTAGTTGACCAAATGGCAAACAAGGGGTATTCTTCTGAAGAGGCCTACAGGCTTCTGACCCAGTCGGATGAGGAATGGGAACCCTCATCTGACGAATCTAGCGGGTCAGAATATGAACCTGTAGAAAGTAGTGGCAGTCTGACCCAAAGTTCGGACGAGGAGGTTGAGGTCCCTGATACCACCAGGCGTACCCGGCCCCGTGTTGCTAGACCACAGGTGGCGCAGGATCCGCTTCAAGGGCAGCAGAGTGGGGTTGGCGCTGTCGGATTACGTGGTGAGGCATACACCAGCAGCGCAGCCCACCCTGGACCTAGTACCAGCACTGCCGTACAACATGGTGAAGTGGCGAGCACCAGAAGGGCAGTTGAAGCTGGTACGGTGGCACGTGCAGTAGTGACCCCGTCGCAGCCACCGCACAGACAGGCCCGTAGAGCCCCTAGAGTCCCTGAGGTGCTGGCAAACCCTGATTGGCAGCCCCCAACTTCAGCCGCACCTGTAGTTCCCCCTTTCACCGCCCAGTCTGGAGTTCGGGTTGAGACAGCTCAGATCGGTTCGGCACTGGGATTTTTTGAGCTGTTCTTGACTGTGGAGCTCTTAGACTTAGTCGTGGCAGAAACAAACCGGTATGCCACTCAATTTATAGCCGCCAACCCGGGAAGCTATTATGCCCAGTCTTTCCGGTGGAAACCTGTCCAAGTTTCCGAATTAAAACATTTTCTGGGCCTTCGCCTCAACATGGGTCTAACCAAAAAGCATGAATTGCGGTCATATTGGTCCACGAACCCAATTCATCACATGCCCATGTTCTCTGCTGCTATGTCCAGGGCACGATTTGAGGCCATCCTACGTTTCCTGCACTTTAGCGACAACAGCACCTCTCGTCCCAGAGGCCACCCAGCTTTTGACGGGCTCCACAAAATTCGGCCCCTCAAAGACCACTTCAACACCAAATTTGCCGATTTGTATACCCTTGAGCAAAACATCTGCGTAGACAAGTCCCTTATACATTTTACCGGGTGCCTTGGCTTCAAACAATACATCCCAAGCAAGCGCGCCCGGTATGGGGTCAAATTGTATAAGCTCTGTGAAAGGGCCACAGGCTATACCCACAAATTTCGGATCTATGAGGGTAAAGATCAGACCCTGGAGCCGGTCGGTTGCCCTGACTACCTGGGGAGCAGTGGGAAGACAGTCTGGGACTTGATGTCACCCTTATTTGGCAAGGGGTACCATCTTTATGTGGACAATTTCTACACAAGTGTGCCCCTCTTCAGGCATTTGTTCCTAGAACAGATTGGCTGCTGTGGCACCGCGCGACCTAGTCACCGGGGCTTCCCCCAACGGCTCGTTACCACCCGTCTTGCAAGGGGGGAGAGGGCTGCCTTGTGTAACGAAGAACTGGTCGCGGTGAAATGGAGAGACAAGCGTGACGTTTACATGCTCTCCTCCATTCACGCAGACACGACAATACAAATAGAACGGGCAACCAGTGTCATTGAAAAGCCCCTCTCGGTCCACGACTATAATTCGCTCATGGGAGGGGTGGACTTCAATGACCAGATGTTGGCTCCTTATTTAGTTTCCCGACGCACCAGACGCTGGTATAAGAAGGTGTCTGTATATTTAATTCAATTGGCTGCCTATAATAGTTTTGTTCTCTACAGTAAGGCTGGGAGAACAGGATCCTTCCTCAAATTTCAGGAAGAGATCATTGAGAACCTCTTGTATCCAGAAGGTTCCGTTGCCCCATCTACCAGTGTAGTGAGCCGTCTACACGAGCGACATTTCCCCAGTGTCGTTTCTGGTACCTCAACCCAAGCGCCACCCCGAAAAAGATGTCGTGTCTGTAGCAGGAGTGGAATAAGGCGTGACACCCGCTATTTCTGTCCTGACTGTCCTGATCACCCTGCCCTATGCTTTGGGGAGTGTTTCCGGAAGTACCACACACAGGTACACTTAGCATAGGGATTGCGTTTCACAGGACAGGCACACAGGGCTATTAGGGCCCTTTTACTCACAGCTGCTGCAAACCTCTCCTTTCACCTGGGACCAAGTGCATAATGTACTTCGCCACATCTTTGGGCACTTTGCGCTTTGCACATTGTCCCATGGGGAAGGAGAGGTTTGTCCTATAAAGGTAAAAAAAAACACCGGTAAGCAAAAAAGTTAACGTTCTGTTCAAAAAGTTAAATAAAGTTTATATGTTCTGTTCAAATGTTATTATAAAGTTAATAAATGTATTGCGTTGCGGCCTGGTTTTTTCTTTTTTTTTTTTTTACCTTCCAGGTACCGATCGACTAGCTGCAGCACTGATGTGCATTCTGACAGAAGCATTGCGCTGCTGTCAGATTACACAAAGTCAGTGTATGCGGCAATGCAAGACGAGATTTCTCCTCTGCAGTAAAAGATATGTTTGCCAAGGCATATGAGCTGAGGGGGCGGCGGTGTTCATATGCTTTCGCAAACACTTTGTATATAAAAAAAAAATAAAAAATCCCGGCAATGATTTATTCATCCACATCGATTGATGTGAATGGAGAAATTGGGTTTGCCAGGGCATACAGGCTAAGTGGGTTTGGATGTTGGGCAGAGCTCCTATGTCCTGGCAGACGCCTTTCCCCAAAAGACAACTTTTCCCATTTTTTTATACAAAGTTGGCATTTGACCGAGATATTTATCTCACCCAGCATGGGTATATGTAAAATGACACCCCAAAACACATTGCCCAACTTCTCCTGAGTACGGCGATACCACATGTGTGACACTTTTTTGCAGATTAGGTGGGCAAAGGGGCCCACATTCCAAAGAGCACCTTTAGGATTTCACAGGGCATTTTTTACACATTTTGATTTCAAACTACTTCTCACACACTAGGGCCCCTAAAATGCCAGGAAAGTATAACTACCCCAAAAGTGACCCCATTTTGGAAAGAAGACACCCCAAGGTATTTCGTGATGGACATAGTGAGTTCATGGAAGTTTTTATTTTTTGTCACAAGTTAATGGAATATGAGACTTTGTAAGGGAAAAAAAAAAAATCATCATTTTCCGCTAACTTGTGACAAAAAATAAAAAGTTCTATGAACTCACTATGCCCATCAGTGAATACCTTAGGGTGTCTACTTTCCAAAATGGGGTTATTTGTGGGGTTTTTCTACTGTCTGGGCATTGTAGAACCTCAGGAAACATGACAGGTGCTCAGAAAGTCAGAGCTGCTTCAAAAAGCGGAAATTCACATTTTTGTACCATAGTTTGTAAACGCTATAACTTTTACCAAAACCATTTTTTTTACCAAACATTTTTTTTTATCAAAGGCATGTAGAACAATAAATTTAGAGAAAAAATGATATATAGATGTCGTTTTTTTAAAAAAAAATTACAACTGAAAGTAAAAAATATCATTTTTTTTGCAAAAATTTTGGTAAATTTTGATTAATAACAAAAAAAGTAAAAATGTCAGCAGCAATGAAATACCACCAAATGAAAGCTCTATTAGTGAGAAGAAAAGGAGGTAAAATTCTTTTGGGTGGTAAGTTGCATGACCGAGCAATAAACGGTGAAAGTAGTATAGGTCAGAAATGTAAAAAGTGGTCTGGTCATTAAGGGTGTTTAAGCTAGGGGAGCTGAGGTGGTTAAAGTTAATTTCAGATGCCACAATCAGCTAAGAACGTGGCATCTAAGGGGTACAATGACTGGGGGCAGTGCAATCGCCGCTCCCTGTCATTGCACCCACTACTTACAAAGAAATGCGCTTCGTGGCACAGTAATTTGTCACAAAGCGATATTTTTTGTAAAATTCGCCGAAGCAACCGAATCAAATTTTTCAATACTTCGCTCTTCTCTAATCACTACATTATTCCTGTACTGTGACATCATATGCACATAATATTTGCATGTGTACACTGTAATTCCAGTGTTCCAATGAATATTCCTGTACTATGATATCATTGTCTTTATTATCTCTGTACTGTGACATCGTTATGTGTATTATGCCACTATTGTGACAGTGTGATAGTGTGTCTGTCCCTATACTGTGACTTCACTGCACACATAATTCCATCATTATTACATCACTGTGTACATGCTTCCAGTGTGTTTTGCCTGTATTACGTGTATGTCAACGTGTGCCTTAGGGCTCTTTCACACCTGCGTTATTGTCTTCCGGCATAGAGTTCCGTCGTCGGGACTCTATGCCGGAAGAATACTGATCAGGATTATCCTAATGCATTCTGAATGGAGTGAAATCCGTTCAGGATGCATCAGGATGTCTTCAGTTCCGGTACGGAACGTTTTTTGGCCGGAGAAAATACCGCAGCATGCTGCGCTTTTTGCTCCGGCCAAAAATCCTGAAGACTTGCCGCAAGGCCGGATCCGGGATCAATGCCCATTGAAAGGCATTGATCCGGATCCGGCTTTAAGCTAAACGTCGTTTCGGCGCATTGCCGGAGCCGACATTTAGCTTTTTCAGAGTGGTTACCATGGCTGCCGGGACGCTAAAGTCCTGACAGCCATGGTAAGTGTAGCGGGGAGCGGGGGAGCAGCATACTTACCGTCCGTGCGGCTCCCCGGGCGCTCCAGAGTGACGTCAGGGCGCCCCAAGCGCATGGATCATGTGATCACATGGATCACGTCATCCATGCGCATGGGGCGCTCTGACGTCACTCTGGAGCGCCCGGGGAGCCGCACGGACGGTAAGTATGCTGCTCCCCCGCTCCCCACTACTACTATGGCAACCAGGACTTTAATAGCGTCCTGGGTGCCATAGTAACACTGAACGCATTTGGAAGACGGTTCCGTCTTCAAATGCTTTCAGTACACTTGCGTTGTTACGGATCCGGCAGGCACCTCCGGCAACGGAAGTGCATGCCGGATCCCAACAACGCAAGTGTGAAAGAGGCCTTAGCCTTGTGCATTAGGGAGACCAATCATAAGATTTTCTGAACATATTGTTGGAAGTAGTCATGGTGGAATGAGGTCCATTCCAAGTTTTGCTAATCAGTGAGTATTTCCCAGGGAGGAGAAGAGAATAGATAGATTTACAATAAATTGATAGAAAGATTTTAGAGAGTGCTTGGAATCAGACTCAGTCAGTCATTGTGTTAGTCAGGCAGACACAGACAGCCATTGCTGTGAATGAGTGGTGCTGTGGCTATACAATTTAATTTCTTACATTAATTTGTGAATCACCAATCTTGAATCCACATCATTTACAAATCTTCTTCAAAACAATGATACCTCAGTGTGTCATTTAAGTCAGACAGGGCAACTGGAGCACTTTCGATTTGGACTGAATTTATTCAGCCTGATTCGAATCTGAAAGCTGAACAAATGGGACCTGAAATGAGTTTCGGAAAATTCACTCATCTCTATATAATTAAAGATTATTTTTTAAAATACTAATTGTTAGGAATATGGATTAATATTTACTGGCAGCCATGTCCTCACACCCACCATTTGCTAAAAGATAGGAGAGGTAGTGAATTCCACAGGAGGGCCCTGCTTCAAAGCAGCAGCCAGATAGCAGAAAACTCCTAGCAGCCATATTTGGTTACATTTCACACCTCCATTCAGACAGCACGGATCCTGCAGGAAAACCTCCCTGCAGGGGGTCTAAGCCATTCCCCAGTTCAATCAGACAGCATGGAACCGGCGATTTATAAGGAATTATGAATCGCCTGGCCATCACAGGCGCAAACCGGATGCATTTTTGTGTCCTGGTGGCCACCATGAACATGCCCATGGTCTTAGTTTGGTGGTGGGATGCCAGGGAAGGGAGATATACATATCTCCCCACAGACACCCAATAACGGTACCATGTTTGAACTCTTTTGGTAGCCGGAACCCAGGCGGATCCATTGGTCCCAGAACCATCTCCCTGTGACCTTCTGGCCTGGAGCTATGAACCCTAAAGGGTTTTGTGGGTCATTTGCTGCCAGCCCAGAGGGGAGGGACCAGCTACAGTTTAAAAGGCTTGTGCCAGCAAGCAGGCGTGTCTTTTTCTGAAAGGGGGTCACATCGTGCCATGTGTTTGGATAGACCTGGAAACAGCTGACATCACTGCCCCCCATGTGACCGCAGCCAAGGACTATTACACCATCCTAACCCAAAGGAATATTCATCTACCCGATAACTGACTTGTACTCTGTGTAATCCTGTGTGTACCATATTACCTGTATTTGTAACCTCAGACCACTGTATATATTCTGTGTGTTTAGTGTGTGATCTAGTGTGCCTTTAAGGTGATTAAATATATAATTTAATCTTGTGCTGTCTTGTATCTTGATTACGAATCCCCACGTTCGTGTTTCGGCCTAGTTATAAGCTACCGCTGGTTGGTTTCTCACCCTATATAATCCTGTTAGCGGACCAGGCTTATATCAAACGAGAAGCTGGTGTCAGATTACCCGGGCTGAGACAGCGCTGTTTTCACTGCGGCAGTAAAAAGGCTCTCTCAGCTTGTTGCCTCTCTGTACCCTTT
Source organism: Bufo bufo (assembly GCF_905171765.1). Classification (NCBI taxonomy): domain Eukaryota; kingdom Metazoa; phylum Chordata; class Amphibia; order Anura; family Bufonidae; genus Bufo; species Bufo bufo. The sequence goes on from NC_053391.1 coordinate 593,162,648, forward strand.
TGGACAGGAGGTTTCTGTGTAAACTGTACCAAGCTAACCTTACAAGCTCATCCAGGAGGGCGTAACATCACGTCTTGGTAACCAGGGACCATACCGCCCTCGTGAGCTCGACGTAGTCAAGCGGGCACGAGTGGTGATATCCCTCACACTAATAATTCTGGGTCATTGATGGAAATGATTAGTTTAGTCCCTACCATTTAATCTAATGAACAGCACAGAACACTATTATTCGTTGCAATGCCCTTGCCTGCTGGCTAGGTCCCACACGTTATGTCCGCTCCTGTGCCTGTGTTGCAAGTTTCTACTTACTGAAGATTTTCTGCTGTGCACATTGAAGGCAAATGCACACTTTATGATGTCCATTATGTAGTCCCGCTGCTACATCAAAACAGCAAAACTTCAGAATTGTGGTAGCAGTAATTACATGAAATGTCTTCTCCACAATAAAAACTTGTACATTTATATGGTTTTATTTAGCTGACTGCTTCGTTTATTGAGAATTTTATGACCTATTCTATATGCTCTGCAAGTATGTGAGAATTGACAGTGTGCCTAGAACTGGAAAAGGAGGCAATGCATATTGTCTGAAAATGTAAGGCAGCAAACACATAATAGATCACGAAGGCATTTTCTGTAATGTTTCATTTAATCTTGGTATTATGCCTCCACCCTTCAAAAGTCCAATCACATTCAAGCATATGGTTTGCTTTATTGTCGCATATGTGAAAAGTGAATACAAACACAACCTTCAGGGAAAAGCTAGTAAAATTTGAATGTTACTAAATGTGAACATGAATTTATGGGACTGGTAGGAAAATATGAGTTTCTAGTTGAGCTAATGGGTAGTGATGATCGAGCACCAAAGTATTCGGGTGTTCGGCCCGAACACATTGCTATATTCGTGTGCTCGGCCGAGCACCCGAGTATAATGGAAGTCAATGGGAGACAACCAGGCACTGCCTGCTCTGAAGAGGGGAGGGTGCGTGGTCCATTGGAAAAGGTCAGAAAGTGACAGAAACACCACCGAAATGGATTGTAAACAGCATGGGGACGATGTCTGCATGCATCTTGGACTCCCAAGTCGCTGCTGGGAACCATGTTGTCCGAGTTGTACGGCACTTTTACAGACTGACAAAAATACGCACAAAACCCCCAAAAATAAATTTTACAGGAAAAATTGTTAGGAAACATTCTATCCTGTATATTCAATTGTATATAAAGTGCAAGTGCTGCAATAAAATTACAAGGAAGAGGCACTCCAATGCAACCTGTATATCACATAAAGGAGGGCCTCATTCACATTGTGGTACAATTGTTCATGTAGTGGGACTCCTACACTCATAAAGTCCATGCACTAAGTGGAAGGGCTGCCATAAATTACAAGGAACCGGCACTCCAATACACCGTTTGTTACACACAAAGGAGGGCATCATACACAGCCTTGAAAAATTATGATTGATGGCCTGCTGGTGACAATAAAAAACATTTGGAGCAAGGGCCTGCTAATCTGACCATCTAAAACATTATGGGCGAGGGCCTGCTTCCGCATTGGTGACTCTAGATAACTTCTGCCTGATCGCACGTCCCGTGACGTCCACGATCCATTTGGATATCTTCCCTATCAACTTTCGATGTTCTTTTATGCGTCTACCATGGTGATCATGGGTAATGGGGAATCAGGGTTCCATGCCGGAGAGGGAGCTTGAGAAATAAATACCACATCCAAGGGAGGTCAATGGCTGAAATCTGATTGGCTGTTGTTGCCTTGCCACTTTGTTTTCATAATTGTGAACCACCCAGAGAGGGTGGGTCAAGTTATTAAAGCAGAAACATCCAAGGAAGGCAGCAGGCGCGCGGCAATTACCCACTCCCGACTCGGGCAGGTAGTGACGATAAATAACAATACAGGACTCTTAAGATGCCCTGTTATTGGAATGAGTAAGAAAAAATTACAAGGAATGTCACTGCGGTATTTTGGATGAGGAAACGTTATACAGGAGAGGTCCTGCTGCAGCTTTGTTAACTCTAGATAACTTCTGCCTGATCGCACGTGCCCGTGATGTCAACGATCCATTTGGATATCTTCCCTATCAACTTTCGATGTTCTTTTATGTGCCTACCATGGTGATCATGGGTAACGGGGATTCAGGGTTCCATGCTGGAGAGGGAGCCTACTAATTCAAAGCAAAGCAGCATGAGTTGCGGGCCTACAGGTGAGCTGACCCTGTAAAAGATTTTAGGTTGTGATCAGCGATCGTTTGAGTAGACACAGCAGTGGGATGGTTACGCTGATAATAGCATTATCGCCACTAACCATCTGTGTGGATTCATCAAAGTTTTTTAAAACCTCACAGAGAGGTCTGCCATCAATTCCCACTCCTCGCTTGTGAATAGTGGCAGTTGACTCGAAAGGCGACGACCATGTTCCAGCTGGTATTCCACCACTGCCCTCTGCTGCTCACAAAGCCTGGCCAACATATGGAACGTAGAGGTCCAGCGCATGCTCACGTCGCACAACAGTTGGTGAGCTGGAAGCTGGAAGCCGCAAGCACTGCTGTAGCGTTGACAGACCGTCTGAAGCTGTGGATGACTTGCGGAAATGGGCACACACGTGGCGTGCCTTCACTAGTAGCTCTGGCAAATTGGGGTAGGTTTTGATAAACCACTGTACCACTAAGTTTAAGACGTGGGCTAGGCATGGGATGTGTGTCAGCACTGGCGTACCGTACATACAGGGGTTGCAGTTGTGACCGGGCCCGACACTCCAGGGGGCCCGGCCACCTGTGGAACCCTGGCCCCACCATGCAGTAGTGCTGTGTACCGTAGTACCCAGGTCCCGCCGCCCAGTGCTCCTCGTTCCCGCCCCTTTAATATACTTACCCTCCCCTCCCCGGGCAGCGCTTCACTGTCCTGAGCGCGTACAGTGTCAGGTGACAGTGCAGCGCCGGCTGGGAAGACAGAGAGAGGAGCGCGACCTCTGCCGGATGCCCGAAGAGGAAGAGTAGTTCCGTGGCGCAGAAAAGGTAAGTATTGGGGCCTGGGGGAATGGGGATCACTCTAGGCTGCCGCCGCTGAATGATCTGAGCTGATGGGAGCTGAGTGGGGGTCTGATGGGGGTCTTTGGGCTGATCTGAGGTCTGATCGGGGCTGACTGGGGGACCTGGGTGTCTTTGGGCTAATCTGAGTTCTGATGGGGGCTGAGTGGGGGTCTGATGGGGGTCTTTGGGCTGATCTGAGGTCTGATGGGGGCTGAGTGGGGGTCTTTGGGCTGATCTGAGGTCTGGTGGGGGCTGAGTGGGGGTCTTTGGGCTGATCTGAGGTCTGGTGGGGGCTGAGTGGGGGTCTGATGATGATGGGGGTCTTTGGGCTGATCTGAGGTCTGATGGGGGCTGAGTGGGGGTCTCATGGGGGTCTTTGGGCTGATATGAGGTCTGATGAGGGCTGACTGGGGGACCTGGGGTTCTTTGGGCTAATCTGAGTTCTGATGGGGGCTGAGTGGGGGTCTTTGGGCTGATCTGAGGTCTGATGGGGGCTGAGTGGGGGTCTGATGGGGGTCTTTGGGCTGATCTGAGGTCTGATGGGGCTGAATGGGGTTTTTGGGCTGATCTGAGGTCAGATGGGGCTGAGTGGGGATCTCATGGGGGTCTTTGGGCTGATCTGAGGTCTGATGGGGCTGAGTGGGGGTCTGATGAATATGAGGGGCTTTGGACTGATCTGAGGTCTGGTGGGGGCTGAGTGGGGGTCTGATGATGATGGGGGTCTTTGCCCTGATCTGAGGTCTGATGAGGGCTGAGTGGGGGTCTCATGGGGGTCTTTGGGCTGATCTGAGGTCTGATGGGGGCTGACTGGGGGACCTGGGGGTCTTTGGGCTAATCTGAGTTCTGATGGGGGCTGAGTGGGGGTCTCATGGGGGTCTTTGGGCTGATCTGAGGTCTGATGGGGGCTGACTGGGGGACCTGGGGGTCTTTGGGCTAATCTGAGTTCTATTGGGGGCTGAGTGGGGGTCTTTGGGCTGATCTGAGATCTGATAGGGGCTGAGTGGGGGTCTGATGGGGGTCTTTGGGCTGATTTGAGGTCTGATGGGGGCTGAGTGGGGGTCTTTGGGCTGATCTGAGGTCTGATGGGGGCTGAGTTGGCTGATATAGGAAAAATTTGTACCTGGGATTTTACTTTCCTTGAGTCCGGAGGCAGCACATCATGGGTTAATAGGTTGTTATCTTCTTTCTAGGACCGCCCACCTAGCCAAAAAACAATCAATTAATTAATTAGACTAATAGCTTGCCCTATAAGGGTCACCTCCCACAATGCACCGGCATGTTTAAAAAATAGACTCAGACAAATATATGCAAAGAAGTAATTTATTAGAGAGGGTATACTTGTGCTTCCTCCGGACTCAAGGAAAGTAAAATCCCAGGTACGATTTTTTCCTTTCCCCTTTCATCCTCTGGCAGCACATCATGGGATTTTTATAGATCTCATAGGGAGGGACTTTCATCCAAGGCTGCTGACAAAACCCCAGTACCAAAAGCTGAGCTCCTAGCATTAATGTCCAGACGATAGTGCTTCGCAAACGTCAGAGACGAGGACCATGATGCGGCATTGCAAATATCTTCAATAGGAACTTGCGCCATCTCTGCCCAGGAGGTTGCTGCGGCTCTGGTAGAATGGGCCTTGATTGGAAAGGGTGGAGGCACGGCTTCAAGAGAATAGGCTTCCATAATTGTAGACTTTATCCACCTCGCAAGAGAGTCCCTGGAAGGCAGAAGTCCCTTTCTTGGACCAGCAAAGAGAACAAAAAGATTTTTGTTTTTTCTGAAATCTTTAGTTCTTTGGAGGTAGATCTGTAATGTTCTTTTAACATCTAGAGTATTCAGAAGGGTCTGTTGCTCGTTAACTGGATCAGGAAAAAATACCGGAAGAAATGATTCTCTGTTTTTATTAGCTGAAGAAGGCACTTTAGGCAGAAAAGTTGGAATTGTACGCAATAATACTCCATCCGGTAGGAAGCGTACATAGGGAAATCTGGATGACAAGGCTTGCAGTTCTCCCAGTCTTTTTGTGGATGTGATAGCCGTGAGAAATAAAGCCTTATAAGAAAGCCATTTGATGTCTACATCCTGTAAAGGCTCGAAAGGTGCTGAAGTAAGTCTCTTTAAAACTATTGAAAGGTCCCAAATAGGTGTAGGATCCCTATGCACTGGCTGTAATCTTCTAACTGCCTTGAAGAACCTGAAGATTAGCGGGTGATGAAGGAATCTATTTTCTGTCATGGAGTTAATGGCAGTCATATGGGCTCTCAAGGTATTGGGTTTGAGCCCTTTCTGAAAACCATCTTGAAGAAATTGCAGAACTGAAGAGACATCAAGATCTTTATGGTCAGACTCAGACCTCCAGGAAACAAATTTTCTCCATATCTTAGCATATTTCTTGTTAGTCGAGTCTTTGCGAGAGGCAAGAAGGGTATTAATGACAGACTGCGAAAGACCTTTTTCCTCTAATTCAGATCTTTCAGCCTCCAGGCCGTAAGATGTAGACGGTCTAGACTCTGATGATATAGGCCGTTCTGGAGAAGAAGAGCTGGACGTAGAGGGAGTCTCCAGAATTCTCCTCTGGACAGATGAAGGAGGAGAGGGAACCATGACCTCCTTGGCCAAAAGGGGGTTATTATTATTATTAATAGAGGCTTCTCTTCTATTATCTGCCGTAATGTCTTCGGAATGACAGGAACTGGGGGAAAACATAGGCGGAGAGGTTCTTCCAACTCATTGAGAAGGCATCTACCACTGCAGGATTGTCGGAGCTCTTTAGAGAACAGAACTTGCTTAACTTCTTGTTTGTCGCAGATGCCATCAGATCCCAGGGCGGACATCCCCATCTGGCTACAATGCTTCGGACGACAATTGGATTTAGTTCCCATTCTGCTTGATTGACTATCTTCCTGCTCAGAAGATCCGCTTGAGTATTGGAGCATCCCCTGATATGCAGCGCTTTTAACTCCAAAAGATGTGATTCTGCCCATTGGAAAATCTTCTTTTATAGTTGTAGCAGACGGCTGCTCCTCGTGCCCCCTTGTTTGTTCAAATAAAATACCGTGACTAGGATTGTCCGAACGGATTAGTACTGACTTCCCTGATACCTTGGTTTTGAATTTGTAAAGTGCTAACAGTACCAATTTCAATTCCTTGTAATTTGAAGACTGCATCCTTTCTCTGGAGGACCAGCGGCCTTGCACCCACTTGTTCCGGAGGTGCGCTCCCCAGCCCTGACCGGATGCATCCGTCGTGATGATTACTGAGGAGAGAAACTGGAAATTCTTCCCTTTGACCAGATTGCTGGTGCGAAGCCACCACTTGAGGTTCTGCACTGTGGAGGAAGACAACTTCACCTTTGCCCCCAATTGGTAACGGCTGCGATGCCAGGAATGGAGTAAACTCTGCTGAAGATCTCGGGTGTGGATATTCGCCCAAGGCACCGCATCCGCAACAGCTGTCAGATGTCCCAGTGTTTTCATAACTCTGTGAACGGAAGGTGAAGGCAGAGATATTAGTGTCTTTACTTCCTTCATTAATGCTTTCATCTTTAGTAGAGGAAGGTATAATTTCATGGAGACTGTGTCTATCAGGAAACCGAGAAAAATCTTGGAAGTGGAAGGAATCAGATCGGACTTTCCCCAGTTTAACAGGAAACCTACAGACTGGAGCAGCTTTATGGTTTCTTCTAGATGATGCTGAAGTAGATCTTCTGACTCTGCAACGACAAGCCAGTCGTCCAAATAGGGGAAGATTTAAATCCCTTGAAGACGAAGTTTCACAACAACAATGTCAGCAATCTTTGTGAAAATCCTTGGGGCAGAACACAAGCCGAACGGGAGGGCCTTGAATTGAAAATGCAGCGTTCTCTTCCCCATCCTGATGGCGACTCTCAAGTATTTTCTCGATTGTAACTGGATCTTATAGTGGAGGAATGCGTCTTTTAAGTCCAGGGAGGACATAAACTGATTCCTTCTAAGAACCGCAGTAATTGACCTTATTGTTTCCATTTTGAAATGGATCTTTTCCATGCAGCGGTTTACATAGCGGAGATCTATAATTAAGCGGCTCTTTCCGTCGGGTTTGGGGACACGAAAAACTCTGGAGTAGACGCCTGAATATTCTTGATGAACTGGTTCTAGAGCTCCTTTTTCCACAAATTCTTCTAAAAGCTGGATGATCTTTAGGTCTCTTCCATCGTTGAGAAGAAACCTGTCTCTTGGGAGATAGTTGAATTCTAGTGTATAGCCTTCGCGAACAACATTCAGTGCCCAGCAATCTGAGATAATCTGCCGCTAACTGGGGTAGAAGAGTGCCAGGCGTCCTCCCACTTCCTGACTTCTGGCGTCAGAATTCAGGCTTGGTAGACCTGTTATCGTCGGTCTTCTTTCTAGATTTTTCTGCAGGAATCCAGGTCCTATGGTCAGATCTAAAGGTAGATCTCCTGGAATCTTGTCCTCTGTAGGGACGAAAAAATCTTTTATCGCTGCGTTTAGGCTGTGGAAAATTTAACGCCTTATCTTCCATATTGGCTTCAAGGAGTTTATCCAGATGAGAGCCAAATAATTTGCCTGGCTCAAAGGGAAGGGAACAAAGGTTACTTTTTGAAGAAGGGTCTCCAGACCAGAGTTTGAGCCATATAGCTCTTCTAACGGAATTAGTGAGTGCCATATTCTTAGCAATAAGCCTTAAAGGGCTTCTGTCACCCCACTAAAGTCATTTTTTTTTTTGGGCTAGTTAAATTACTTATACTGCGATATATGAAAATATAATGGTCTTACTTACTTTGATTCAGCAGTTTCTTCTAAAAACGAAGTTTTATAATATGTAAATTAGGTCTCTACCAGCAAGTAGGGAGGCTAATTGCTGGTAGCAGCTGCAGAAAACCGCCCCCTCCTCGTGTTGATTGACAGGGCTAGCCGGGATCTCCTCCTCCGGCCAGCCCTGTCGGCATTTCAAAAATCGCGCGCCTGTGTTCATTTGGCGCAGGCGCTCTGAGATGAGGAGGCTCGCCTCCTCAGCACTCCCTCAGTGCGCCTGCGCTGATGACGTCTTCTATTTCAGTGATGTCATCGGCGCAGGCGCACTGAGGGAGTTCTGAGGAGGCGAGCCTCCTCATCTCAGAGCGCCTGCGCCGAATGAACACAGGCGCGCGATTTTTGAAATGCCGACAGGGCTGGCCCGGAGGAGGAGATCCCGGCTGGCCCTGTCAATCAACACGACGAGGGGGCGGTTTTCTGCAGCTGCTACCAGCAATTAGCCGCCCTACTTGCTGGTAGAGACCTAATTTACATATTATAAAACTTCGTTTTTAGAAGAAACTGCTGAATCAAAGTAAGTAAGACCATTATATTTTCATATATCGCAGTATAAGTAATTTAACTAGCCCCAAAAAAAAAAAATGACTTTAGTGGGGTGACAGAAGCCCTTTAACCACCTCCGGACCGCCTAACGCAGGATCGCGTTCCGGAGGTGGCAGCGCTGCGCACAGTCACGCATATACGCGTCATCTCGCGAGACGCGAGATTTCCTGTGAACGCGCGCACACAGGCGCGCGCGCTCACAGGAACGGAAGGTAAGAGAGTTGATCTCCAGCCTGCCAGCGGCGATCGTTCGCTGGCAGGCTGGAGATGTGTTTTTTTTAACCCCTAACAGGTATATTAGACGCTGTTTTGATAACAGCGTCTAATATACCTGCTACCTGGTCCTCTGGTGGTCCCCTTTGTTTGGATCGACCACCAGAGGACACAGGTAGCTCAGTAAAGTAGCACCAAGCACCACTACACTACACTACACCCCCCCCCGTCACTTATTAACCCCTTATTAGCCCCTGATCACCCCTAATCACCCCTGATCACCCCATATAGACTCCCTGATCACCCCCCTGTCATTGATTACCCCCCTGTCATTGATCAACCCCCTGTAAAGCTCCATTCAGACGTCCGCATGATTTTTACGGATCCACTGATAGATGGATCGGATCCGCAAAACGCATCCGGACGTCTGAATGAGGCCTTACAGGGGCGTGATCAATGACTGTGGTGATCACCCCATATAGACTCCCTGATCACCCCCCTGTCATTGATTACCCCCCTGTCATTGATTACCCCCCTGTAAAGCTCCATTCAGATGTCCGCATGATTTTTACGGATGCACTGATACATGGATCGGATCCGCAAAACGCATCCGGTCGTCTGAATGAAGCCTTACAGGGGCATGATCAATGACTGTGGTGATCACCCCCCTGTCATTGATTACCCCCCTGTAAAGCTCCATTCAGATGTCCGCATGATTTTTACGGATGCACTGATAGATGGATCGGATCCGCAAAACGCATCCGGACGTCTGAATGAAGCCTTACAGGGGCATGATCAATGACTGTGGTGATCACCCCATATAGACTCCCTGATCACCCCCCTGTCATTGATTACCCCCCTGTCATTGATTACCCCCCTGTAAAGCTCCATTCAGATGTCCGCATGATTTTTACGGATGCACTGATAGATGGATCGGATCCGCAAAACGCATCCGGACGTCTGAATGAAGCCTTACAGGGGCATGATCAATGACTGTGGTGATCACCCCATATAGACTCCCTGATCACCCCCCTGTAAAGCTCCATTCAGATGTCCGCATGATTTTTACGGATGCACTGATACATGGATCGGATCCGCAAAACGCATCCGGTCGTCTGAATGAAGCCTTACAGGGGCATGATCAATGACTGTGGTGATCACCCCCCTGTCATTGATTACCCCCCTGTAAAGCTCCATTCAGATGTCCGCATGATTTTTACGGATGCACTGATAGATGGATCCGATCCGCAAAACGCATCCGGACGTCTGAATGAAGCCTTACAGGGGGGTAATCAATGACAGGGGCATGATCAATGACTGTGGTGATCACCCCATATAGACTCCCTGATCACCCCCCTGTCATTGATCACCCCCCTGTCATTGATTACCCCCCTGTAAAGCTCCATTCAGATGTCCGCATGATTTTTACGGATGCACTGATAGATGGATCGGATCCGCAAAACGCATCCGGACGTCTGAATGAAGCCTTACAGGGGCATGATCAATGACTGTGGTGATCACCCCATATAGACTCCCTGATCACCCCCCTGTCATTGATCACCCCCCTGTCATTGATTACCCCCCTGTAAAGCTCCATTCAGATGTCCGCATGATTTTTACGGATGCACTGATAGATGGATCGGATCCGCAAAACGCATCCGGACGTCTGAATGAAGCCTTACACGGGCGTGATCAATGACTGTGGTTATCACCCCATATAGACTCCCTGATCACCCCCCCTGTCATTGATCACCCCCCTGTCATTGATCACCCCCCTGTCATTGATCACCCCCCTGTCATTGATCACCCCCCTGTCATTGATCACCCCTCTGTAAGGCTCCATTCAGATATTTTTTTGGCCCAAGTTAGCGGAATTTTTATTTTTTTTTCTTACAAAGTCTCATATTCCACTAACTTGTGTCAAAAAATAAAATCTCACATGAACTCACCATACCCCTCACGGAATCCAAATGCGTAAAATTTTTTAGACATTTATATTCCAGACTTCTTCTCACGCTTTAGGGCCCCTAGAATGCCAGGGCAGTATAAATACCCCACATGTGACCCCATTTCGGAAAGAAGACACCCCCAGGTATTCCGTGAGGGGCATATTGAGTCCATGAAAGATTGAAATTTTTGTCCCAAGTTAGCGGAACGGGAGACTTTGTGAGAAAAAAATTAAAAATATCAATTTCCGCTAACTTGTGCCAAAAAAAAAAAATTTCTATGAACTCGCCATGCCCCTCATTGAATACCTTGGGGTGTCTTCTTTCCAAAATGGGGTCACATGTGGGGTATTTATACTGCCCTGGCATTCTAGGGGCCCCAAAGCGTGAGAAGAAGTCTGGTATCCAAATGTCTAAAAATGCCCTCCTAAAAGGAATTTGGGCACCTTTGCGCATCTAGGCTGCAAAAAAGTGTCACACATCTGGTATCGCCGTACTCAGGAGAAGTTGGGGAATGTGTTTTGGGGTGTCATTTTACATATACCCATGCTGGGTGAGAGAAATATCTTGGTCAAATGCCAACTTTGTATAAAAAAATGGGAAAAGTTGTCTTTTGCCAAGATATTTCTCTCACCCAGCATGGGTATATGTAAAATGACACCCCAAAACACATTCCCCAACTTCTCCTGAATACGGCGATACCACATGTGTGACACTTTTTTGCAGCCTAGGTGGGCAAAGGGGCCCATATTCCAAAGAGCACCTTTAGGATTTCACAGGTCATTTACCTACTTACCACACATTAGGGCCCCTGGAAAATGCCAGAGCAGTATAACTACCCCACAAGTGACCCCATTTTGGAAAGAAGACACCCCAAGGTATTCCGTGAGGGGCATGGCGAGTTCCTAGAATTTTTTATTTTTTGTCACAAGTTAGTGGAAAATGCTTATTTTTTTTTTTTTTTTTTTTTTCATACAAAGTCTCATATTCCACTAACTTGTGACAAAAAATAAAAACTTCCATGAACTCACTTTGCCCATCAGCGAATACCTTGGGGTCTCTTCTTTCCAAAATGGGGTCACTTGTGGGGTAGTTATACTGCCCTGGCATTCTAGGGGCCCAAATGTGTGGTAAGGAGTTTGAAATCAAATTCTGTAAAAAATGACCTGTGAAATCCGAAAGGTGCTCTTTTGAATATGGGCCCCTTTGCCCACCTCGGCTGCAAAAAAGTGTCACACATCTGGTATCTCCGTAATCGGGAGAAGTTGGGGAATGTGTTTTGGGGTGTCATTTTACATATACCCATGCTGGGTGAGAGAAATATCTTGGCAAAAGACAACTTTTCCCATTTTTTTATACAAAGTTGGCATTTGACCAAGATATTTATCTCACCCAGCATGGGTATATGCAAAAAGACACCCCAAAACACATTCCTCAACTTCTCCTGAATACAGAGATACCAGATGTGTGACACTTTTTTGCAGCCTAGGTGGGCAAAGGGGCCCACATTCCAAAGAGCACCTTTCGGATTTCACAGGTCATTTACCTACTTACCACACATTTGGGCCCCTAGAATGCCAGGGCAGTATAACTACCCCACAAGTGACCCCATTTTGGAAAGAAGAGACCCCAAGGTATTCGCTGATGGGCATAGTGAGTTCATGGAAGTTTTTATTTTTTGTCACAAGTTTGTGGAATATGAGACTTTGTATGAAAAAAAAAAAAAAAAAAAAAAATCATCATTTTCCACTAACTTGTGACAAAAAAATAAAAAATTCTAGGAACTCGCCATGCCCCTCACGGAATACCTTGGGGTGTCTTCTTTCCAAAATGGGGTCACTTGTGGGGTAGTTATACTGCCCTGGTATTCTAGGGGCCCAAATGTGTGGTAAGGAGTTTGAAATCAAATTCAGGAAAAAATGAGGAGTGAAATCCGAAAGGTGCTCTTTGGAATATGGGCCCCTTTGCCCACCTAGGCTGCAAAAAAGTGTCACACATCTGGTATCCCCGTACTCAGGAGAAGTTGAGGAATGTGTTTTGGGGTGTCTTTTTACATATACCCATGCTGGGTGAGATAAATATCTTGGTCAAATGACAACTTTGTATAAAAAAATGGGAAAAGTTGTCTTTTGCCAAGATATTTCTCTCACCCAGCATGGGTATATATAAAATGACACCCCAAAACACATTCCCCACCTTCTCCTGAGTACGGAGATACCAGATGTGTGACACTTTTTTGCAGCCTAGGTTGGCAAAGGGGCCCATATTCCAAAGAGCACCTTTCGGATTTCACAGGTCATTTTTTACAGAATTTGATTTCAAACTCCTTACCACACATTTGGGCCCCTAGAATGCCAGGGCAGTATAACTACCCCACAAGTGACCCCATTTTGGAAAGAAGAGACCCCAAGGTATTCGCTGATGGGCATAGTGAGTTCATAGAACTTTTTATTTTTTGTCACAAGTTAGTGGAATATGAGACTTTGTAAGGAAAAAAAAATATAAAAAAAAATCATTTTCCGCTAACTTGTGACAAAAAATAAAAAGTTCTATGAACTCACTATGCCCATCAGCGAATACCTTAGGGTGTGTACTTTCAGAAATGGGGTCATTTGTGGGGTGTTTGTACTGTCTGGCCATTGTAGAACCTCAGGAAACATGACAGGTGCTCAGAAAGCCAGAGCTGCTTCAAAAAGCGGAAATTCACATTTTTGTACCATAGTTTGTAAACGCTATAACTTTTACCCAAACCATTTTTTTTTTACCCAAACATTTTTTTTTTATCAAAGACATGTAGAACTATAAATTTAGAGCAAAATTTCTATATGGATGTCGTTTTTTTTGCAAAATTTTACAACTGAAAGTGAAAAATGTCATTTTTTTGCAAAAAAATCGTTAAATTTCGATTAATAACAAAAAAAGTAAAAATGTCAGCAGCAATGAAATACCACCAAATGAAAGCTCTATTAGTGAGAAGAAAAGGAGGTAAAATTCATTTGGGTGGTAAGTTGCATGACCGAGCAATAAACGGTGAAAGTAGGGTAGGTCAGAAGTGTAAAAAGTGGCCTGGTCTTTCAGGGTGTTTAAGCACTGGGGGCTGAGGTGGTTAAGGAATCTACTGGAAAATCGCAAAGAAATTCTGCCGCCAGTTTCAAAGTCGGTAGCTGCCGGAGATCCTCCCTGGAAACGCCATCTTCAATATCTCTGCTAATTGGCTGAGCCAAACCCTCAGAGCACTGGCTACCGGTACCGTGGCCATAGCTGCTTTGTTAATAGAAGTGAGGTACGTATGTAGTCTCTTAAGTAGACCATCCGCCTTCTTCTCCATAGGGTCCTTTAATAATGCTGAAGGGAAGAAAGATCTTCTAGTTAATCTGGTTACTGCTGAATCGACTCTGGCGGGAGACTCCCAACTTGTGGATTCTGCAGGATCAGTCTTATAGATATTCTTGAATCTGGATCCTAGATTAATCCTTCCCACCGGTTGTTCCCATTATTTATGCATTATTGCGTCCAAGACAGGGTGGCTGGGAAACACAGGTGCCTTCTTTTTAGGGAAGTAAAAGAGATCTTCTTCCTCACGAGTGCCAGATTTCTCCTTACTGGCCTCCATAATATTTTTGACTTCTTTTATTAATCGATTTGCATCTTTTTTATTAAATAAAAAATTATCTTCTATAAAGTGCGAATCTGACTCGCGAAGAAACCTCTCCTTCCGAACGAAAAGACTCCTCAGAAGATGATGGGGATAAACACGGCTTCCTTGACCCCTTCTTCTTAGACTGCTTGAGGAACGATTTGAATAGAGACATAATTTTTTCTGTCTCAACATTTGATGGATTATCCGGATGAGTACAATCCTCACAAATATTGGAGGAATGGTCCGCAGGTAACTGGCGAAGACATGAGATACAGAGGGATGTTTGAGATTTCTGTTTCTTCTTGGAGGGAGAGGAATCTTGCGTATCACGGTGACACCTGACACATAGATCCTGAAGGAAATCATCCGGGAGAGGTTGTTCACAAGCCTGACACATCCTATGTCTGCTCTTCCTGGATCTTTTTCCCCCCCTGCTTGATGTGCTGGACATCTGCAATTAAGGGAGGTACAATAAGTCATGTGGAAGTAAAGACAAAGACATTTTCCTAACAGAGTAACAAGAGATCCCCAATAATACCTCTGAATGCTGGAGCTCTGCTGCCTGGTACAATGGGCACCGAGCTCCAGCTAGATCCGCTCTTAACAGGGAACTGGGAAGTGGATGTTGTTGCTGATGGTTCATGTGAAGGTCTAGGTGCAGGGCGAGGAGCATCTGGGCCTGCGTCTTCGACAGGGGATTGGCCAGCAGTGCGTAACACAGGGGAAGAGGAGGCAGTGGTGTGGCCCGCAGACCCAGATTGTGGACCCAGGCATTTGGCCCACTTGTTAGGGTGCTTGGATCCATGTGGCGGATCATGCTAGTGGTGGTGAGGTTGCTAGTGTTCACGCCCCGGCTCATTTTGGTATGGCACAGGTTGCTAACTACCACTCTTTTGTCGTTTGCACTTTCCTCAAAAAAGCGCCATACTGCGGAACACCTACCCCTTGGCGAGGTAGATTTACGCATGGGGTGCTCAGTGTAAAGGTTGCGGGCCTGTTTGGTATGGGCCCACTTCTCCCTTTTGCAACCCCACTGCCTCTTCCAGACTGTTTCAGTGCTGCGGATCCCTCCCCCTCTGTACTGCTGTCCTCGCTCGGCTTTTCACCTTCCCATGTTGGGTCAGTGACCTCATCGTCAACCACCTCCTCTTCCACTTCCTCACTCTGCTCATCCTCCTGACTTGACCACAACCTTAGTGATTGGTAACTGTGTCTCATCCTCATCCACCTTGTGAACGAATGATTGTCGTTCACCACCGTCATCTTCTTGAGACTGTGAAGGCTCAAGGGGTTGGTAATCAGGGCACAATATCTCAGGTCCCTCTTCAAGCGTGCTGGGCGTGAGGGCAAAATGTAATAGTGGCGCTGGAAAGAGCTCTTCGGAATATCCGAGTGTGGAATCACTCGTTTGGAAAGCCTCTCCATGGTGGGAGGAAGGATGATCAGAGAGAGGATTCGCTTGACCCGACTCTTGCCTACAGAGACTGAACTTGGTGGAAGAGAGGGTGGTGCTTAACCGACTGGAAGCATTATCTTCAGCAATTCAACCGACCAACTGTTCGCACTGGTCCGACTTGAACAGTGTTGCCCTGCGCTGCCCAGCTAAGTTGGACATGAAGCTGGGTACAGTGGAATTTTTTTTTCTGGTGCACTGGCAGCAGGCACAGTTTCATTGCGCCCAGGGCCACTTCCCCGTCCCTTAGTGCTTGCCTTCTTTATGTTAATGGTTTTGTCACTAGATGTGGCACAGATTTTTTTACAGTCCGCTAAAGACACAGTTTTCTGATGCAGGACAGTATATGTCACAGAAACACACAGAATATGGACACCATATTAGGCCCAGATTTATGGAATTTTCCCTAAATAAACAGTTTTCGGATGGCGTACTGTATATGTCACAGAGCACCACGGAAGATGGACACTATTTTAGGCCCAGATTATTGGAATCTGTGGTACAGACACTGTTTTCTGATGTAGTTTATATTTATATTTTTCCCTATATCTAGGAATCACAACCACTCAATGTATTGAAGCGCAGATCACACAATTCACGGATTACACCGTTGGCAGCAAAAATGTGGATAGATTATGGGAGAAAAATAGTTTTCTGCATTTTCAATTTTTTCCCTATATCTAGGCCTGACAACCACACAAGGTATTGAAGCGCAGATCACACAATTCACAGATTACACCGTTGACAGCAAAAATGTGGATAGATTATGGGAGAATTTTTTTTTCTGTATTTACATTTTTTTCCCTATATCTAGGCCTGACAACCACACTATGAATTGAAGCGCAGATCACACAATTCACGGATTACACCGTTGACAGCAAAAATGTGGATAGATTATGGGAGAAAAATAGTTTTCTGTATTTAATTTTTTTCCCCTATATCTACGTAGGCCTGACAACTACACAATGTATTGAAGCGCAGATCACACAATTCACGGATTACACTGTTGACAGCAAAAATGTGGACAGATTATGGGAGAATTTTTTTTTCTGTATTTTATTTTTCCCCCCCTATATCTAGGCTTGACAACCACACAATGTATTGAAGCGCAGATCACACAATTCACGGATTACACCGTTGACAGCAAAAATGTGGATAGATTATGGGGAAAAAAATGGTGTTTTCTGTATTGAAGCGCAGATCACACAATTCACCGATTACACCGTTGACAGAAAAAACATGGACAGATTATGGGAGAAAAATGATTTTCTGTATTTTATTCCTCCCCCTATATCTATATAGCACCCGATGACGCGTTCCAGCCAACCAATCACTGTAATGCCAGCAGCCAACATGGCTACTGGCATTACAGTGATGGCAGTACTTACCTGCATGTTTATTGGCTGCTCAGCAGCCGCAAAACGTGCGGGGAGGAGACTCAAGCATGGCGCTTGAGCACATGTGGTACTCGGCCAAGTACCGCCATGTGACGAGCATAGTGATGCTCGAGCCGAACAAGTATTCGTCCGAGCATATCGCTCATCACTACTAATGGGGCCAATACTGGTAAGGAAGCCATTGTTTAAATTTAGGCAAAGCAGCACTGTAGTTGTAGTAGCAGTAGCATTAGAATTAGTATTATTAGTAGTAATAGTAGTAGTATTACTACCATTAGTAGTAGATGGAAACACATGAAATAAGGATCAACACCTATCAATTTTTAATAAAAAAAAAATATATATATAATTCAAAAGTTTATTATAATACAAGCCTCTGTTCCATATGCAGAGATCCTTTGAGGAGTGGAGGATGGGAGCCGTGGTGGCTTTTCTTCCCTCTGGGCACTACCTGTAGTTGGGGCTCCTACCTGATGGTAGTTTGGGGGGCCCTTGATGTTGGTGGTTGTATGGGTGCCTGGCAGGAGGTGTACTAGTGCAATAGCCAGCATCTGGTTTAGCAGGAGTCAAGAAATCAGGCTAGAGGTGGAAAAATAGGAGTTGTAGTACATCCAACAATAATCTGTACACAGTGCAAATCCTTTTCCTTGATAGTGAAGTATGGAGGTGGCACTCTTGGTATACTATATTGCTACAGTCTCTCTTACTAGAATCTCTTTCTGATGACTGTAATCTGGCAATTATGGCTGTAGTGTCCACTTCAGGATACAGGTCTTTAGAGGCACGTCTCGCCAGGATGTGGTTAAGTGTGATGAGTGTCTTAACTGTAATCCCTCACAAACAGCAAAGTCTGTATAGCTGTAGTCACAGGTTACATTGCTGACTCCTATGCTTTACCCATGTGGATTATAAGGTCTTCTTTCCTTCTCTCTTTCTTGCTGTAGCAGAAGCATTAACTTCCACAGAAATCAGTTAGTCTCTGGATCCTGAGGTCTAAAAATGTACATAACATTACATAACCGTCCGTAACATTACATTAAAAAACATTTGTAGATACCCACTGTACTGGGGTACTTCACATAGCAAAACTCTCAGCAACTGGCATATCAATATGAGGTACTGTACCTACAGTAATTGACCATTCATTTCAGTTTTGATCTGATTGAATTCTACCTTAAATGAAAGTGCTTCAATTGCCCTGAAAAGCTGTGGATTGCATTATTTTCCCCTGCTGTCTCTCTCCCAAAATTTTCCTAAATTGAGTCACCTAAAATTCTGATTCTCTACAATTAGAAGTTTTCCCCAAAAATTGGGTTGAATTCTGATTCGATAGAACTGATTCGCTCGGCTGTAGCTTTTGCGTTTAGGGAGCTTACTAAAAATGAACTTAACAGATACAAACCAGTGTGGCTGCAATACAAAAACAAACACACAATGAAGACTTTAAATATGTTTTTTTTAACTGAATTATCGGTACTGCTTTATCCATAATGTACATAGTGCACATTTTGATCAAAGTGTGTGAGCCCATCTGCCAGCGACAAGGAAACCTATTCTAGATGGGACACTCAAAAGACTCATATTTGTTTGGGCTTAGGACTCAAAATGAACTCTGACTACAGTATTTTCTGCTCTTATTAAACAACCTTAGAGAGAGAGGTGGCTAGGCTGCAGATGGGAGTAGAGTTTTCAGCAGTTGTGCATGCTTTAAAGAGAACCTGTCACTACAAAACACAGGCAGCATGGTATAAAGCACGAGAAGTTGAGCAGATTGATATATATAGTTTCATTGTGTAAAATTCAGCAAAACTTGTCATTGATACATTTAATTCTCTTCCTGTTGTACAAGGGGAATGTGTTATTAGTGACTGACAGCGATCTGTGTATACACACATATACACACAACCACTGATAGTATATTACAAGTGCTATTGAGTACTTTCCCACAAAATTACTGTATATATCAAGCTCCTCAGCTTATCCTGATCTATAACATGATGATTGCACTGCATTTTGTGGTGACAGGTTCTTTTTAATGGTTCTCTGCATCTACTAAAGGAATACAATCTGCTAATGAGTTTGGATTAGTAAATTGCCATTGTAGTCATATTATACATACAGTATTCTCATAGCCTATGGAAAAATGAACATATGAGGGGTGTTCAATAAGTTATCTACCCAAGCATGTTCTGTAAGTGTTAGAGAGCTGAGCTTGTCTGTGCAGGTTGAGGCATGTCTGGAAATTCAGCACAAACAGTATCAGTTCAATCTGATGAAAGCACTGGAAGTGACAGGATGGCAAGTGCAGTACAGTGCAGGTCTAGAAAAAAATTTAGGGATTTGGAGCTTCATTCTGTGATTAAATTGCTTACAGAGGAAGAAAAGAAGCC
The DNA here is from genome assembly GCF_905171765.1 of Bufo bufo. NCBI lineage: Eukaryota > Metazoa > Chordata > Amphibia > Anura > Bufonidae > Bufo > Bufo bufo. Next base: position 593,182,079 of record NC_053391.1, read on the forward strand.
TACGGAAATCCATGATTGCTGTGAATGGTGATGATGCACCTTCCTTCTACCAAGTAAAGTTTTGAGCCAAGAGGTTTAAATGGGATAGGGAATCAACTGAAGATTACCGCCGTTCAGGGAGACTTAATGAAGCATCTTCAGAAGAAATGTGCCGTAAAGTTGAAACCATGATTTTGGAAGATCGTCAGGTCAAAGTCAGTGTTATAGCTCATGAATTAGGCATTTCAGTTGGCATAGTTTCCAGTATCATTCATAATGTTTTGATGATGTCAAAGGTCAGTTCCCGATGGGTGCCATAAATGTTGACACCTGAGCAAGAAACTTGTCGCCAGCAATTTAGCCAAGATAATTTACAGATTCTTAGAGAAAATCCAAGAGACTTCTATTCTCAAATTATTATGGGTGATGAAACATGGGTCTACCACCATGATGCTGAGACCAAACAAGAGTCCATGCAATGGAAGCACAATGGGTCAAAAACCCCAAATAAATTTTGTGTTCAGCAGTGTAACGGATCTCCTGGCACCCGACCGGGTACCTCCGTTGATAGATGCTCCTAGTGCTTTCCGAGGACTCCAAGCACTCCACTTGACACCGTACGCACTGCAGACCCCACGAACCGCCGAAGTTTGGTTGAGGTCTCACCGTCCCCTACCCACCCTGGACCTACGACAAGGCTCCAGGCTCCAGTGGGTGAACCTCTCCTAAAACCAGAGAGCAGGAACAGCTCTTAAAAGAGCTAGTTGTTATAGCCAGGGGAGTATAGCAAATCTCCCAGCGTATAGCAATCCCCCAGTGTCGATCAGTTACCCAAACACCAGCCTCAACATGATGAAGGATAAAACAGGAACACTTTATTGAGGGCTACCCGCCCGTATTTATGCAGGTCCCCATCTGGTGGACACGCCCCTAGGGGACCAGAAGGAAGACTGTGACACAGAACAGATACGTAGAAACTCAGGATACACAGACACAACACATCCCCACAATGCATCATGGTTTCCTCCTCTCTGCCCTGGAGACACCCGAGGAGCAATTCAATTATCTCTCAGGACAAAGGGAAATCGCCAATACACATGTGGAGACAACAGGACAGAAATCACCACCCAAACACACAATGTCACACCTCCACAGCAAACACAGACATTTAACATATCCCAGATAGCTCAAGTCTGAGTGCATATCATTAGGTGAATGGCACTCAGAATACACAAATACAATAAAATTAGCTATCTGGGTACCCTCACATAACAAAATACAATTCCAAAGACAGCTGTGCGGCCGGTCTGTCTTCTCCTTTAAAGTTAGTATGGGCCATAATCCTGAGGCAAGAGGCTGGTAAACAGGCCTCTCCAAAACCCAGTGGCGAGATTGGTTTCGCCACAAGCAGTCAGCTGGAAAGATCATGGCAGAAGTTTTTTGGGATACAGAAGGCATTTTATTACTAGAATTTATGCCAACAATTACTGGAGACACCTATGCTTCAACGATCAAGGCATTACCTGAGGCAATATAAGAGAAACGCTGTGGGAAGTTGTCGGCAAGTTTCTATCAGGGAATACGGCTTCATGGGCCTTAACCACCCACCCTAGAGTCCAGACCTGGCTCCCAGTGATTACTTTCTCGTTTGGAACCTGAAGAAATTTCTGCATGGGCAATGATTTCCCGACGATAATGCAGTCAAAGAGGCTGTGACAGAGTTCATGCAGCAGCAAGAAGTCTCCTTCTATTCTAAGGGCATCCGATAACTGGAGGCGAAGTGGAATAAGTGTGTTGAACTCAAGGGGGATTACATTGAAAAGTAGTAAGTTAAATTTTCTCCCAAAAAATTTTGTTTTCATATTCAGGTAGACAACTTATTGAACACCCATCATACAGCACAAGTTAGCTCTTTGATATTTCCTTGTGTTAAGATGTCCATACGCATTAGACAAACATTGGCCAAACTTGCCGATTTCGGTGGGGCCAGCCGACTAGCTGATTACTTTATTATGGAAACAATGGATAGGGCATGTTGAATTTTACTTGTCCCCCTTTTTGTTTTGAGGGTAGATGAGGTCTCCAGAAGTGACTGGCAACAGTTTACTTCCCTGTCTCTAATCGGAACACGTGGCGGTTAAAGGTGCACACTCACAGCCGTCCTTAGTGCTGTTTTTGCGCAGTTCACCAAACAGTTCTGGAACTGTATGAATAAACAGGATAATATCTGGTAACACATATAAACTGAACAACACTGTATACAGCAAGAACATAAACAACACAGGTCATTTCACAGTGTGTTGGGAGCTCAGTTCAGTAGAACGAGATTGCACCATTTTATATTACAAGGCCCTTTAAAGAAGAAATGGCATTAACACTGCAGTACTTGGATGATCTCCTATGGTCAGTAAGTGCAGTCTGGCTGAGAACCAGTGAAAACATCTGCTGAGGGATCAACAATCTTACTGTTTGAGTTGCTCCGCCTCAGAATTTGGCAATGATTTTTTCAAATGCCATCCTGCCCAGGGACATTCACACCCTTAGCATTTGCCTTGTTCTGACGCAAGGCTCAGGCCTCCTGGTGAGGTTTCAGGCGTCGTTGTGGCTTGTTGCGTCATGGCTAAACTCTGTGGAAAAAATTGTTCTATTATACGTTAGCCTTTGGATCGTAAGTACAAGCTTATCCTGTAATGTGGAAACATAGTCTCAGTTTGTAGTTGCATTGTTTTCGCTCTGCACACTGGGAATATTCTGGAGATTGTAGAAATGTTCTTATAAAATTAACAGACAGTATTAGGCAAGGTTTATGAGGATGCTAAGTATTTGTAAGTATCCCTTACTATTCGAAAAACACAAGGATTGGGTTTACAACAGTGTTATCCTTTAAAGGGGTTGTCCAATTTATATTTATTGATGACCTATCCTAACAGATCGGTGGGGGTCAGAAACCCGGCACCGCCGCCGATCAGCTGTTTGAAGAGAAGGAGTGCGCTGTGCCAGTGCTGCCTCCTCTTCATTGTTCACCTGCTCGCCGTCGCATCTGCAGCGGTGAGCAGGTGTAATTACACCCAAGCGGTCCCATTAATTTCAATGGGACAGATCGCTCCTTTACAAGTGAATACACTGACACTGTAATGAATCAGTTTCAGAGATGAGTGAATCAATTCTATAAAAATCAAATTCCTTATGAATTTCCCAAAAGATCCTAATTTTAGCAAAACCAAGATGCTCAAAATAGCAGCCACCATTTTACAGATCGGAAGACAGAGGAGAAGACATCTTCCACCAAAAAGGGATCATTTTTGGACCATATTTTAAATTTAAAAAAAATCTGACAGTGCAGTCTCTTATTAAATAGGCTGTTTGCTACCACCCCCTACCATCCACTTACCCATAGTCATATATGTCACTTTGACATTATTAATGCTGCCTTGACATTAAAGATCTTGAAATAAGTTGGATACAGTTCTTTGAGATCCAATAGTGTCATATATGACCTTTCAGGGTAAGTGGGGCACATTCTATTTAGACCGAATCAAATTTGTTGGCTGATTTGACCGAATCAAACACAAAGTACATTTTGTGAAATTGGTTCTTCTGTAATCAGTTTGTCTAAATTCGTTGGGACTAGTTTACAGGTCCTTAGAAATACAGCAAACAATGACTCTAGGGGTGCTCATACACACTGTGGTCGACTGCTCCTGTTTTCCTGCATCTCCCAGCAGTGGGCAAAGTTCTCACTGAGGCACCGTGCATACGCCGGCTTAGGACTGCAGAGCACTACACAGCTGCATACAGTGATACCAGAGATTAGTGGGAATGTTAGGGCCAAGGGGACGGCATGAAATAGACACACAGCATGTTCAAGACACTTTCTACTTGTCAAGCCCTGCTCTGGGATTGCCCAGCACTGTTCACATGAGCAGTGCTGGCCAATCCAAAGGCAGAATCTTAGACTACCATGTACACAATATGCATCAGGCAGTCTAGGAAGCGGTGAGGTCATCTTGTAGGGTAAAAGAGGAGCCCAAGAATTAGCAGATTTGCAACTAAAAATATGAAAAGGAGGGAACCATGTAACTGCTCTGTTTGTTCCCCAGTTAATGGGATTTTTTTTTCTTGAACCAGAACGTTGCTTCAACTTAAAAGGGTTTTTCGAGATTTTTATACTGGTGACCTATCCTTCCACCGGTGACATCATCAGAGGTCCTTTAGAGTTTTAATGTATTTTCCCTGCTGCCTGGGGACCTTCTACATGGGAAGGGAGGTGTTTCTCACAGTCCTCTCCATGAGCTGAACGATCATTCACCCTCCTGTCTTGCCTGCACTGATCACACAGATGGATGTCAAGCAGGGAGAGAGAAGTGTGCAAAAGCAAATCTCTCTCACTGATCCAGCAAAGAGCTCTATGAGCGCTCTGGTGCATCATTAAGAAAGCGGTCAGGAGGGTCTGGATCACCCTGACTGCAGACTATAAGAGACATACACTTTTAAGCAAGATTTTTTTCCTACTACAAAATTAGTCTTATAGTCCAAACATACTGTTACCCCTGGCTGATAGTAAGCAACAGACTAGAAGACCTTAATGTAGTTCCTCTAGTTATCGTCACTCATATTCATTACTTCTTAGGGAAAGTCACTCTCAGCATCCATTTACTCATCAAACATTTAGAAATAACATTAAAAAAATAATTATATCAATCATTTCTATCATTTTTCTTCTTTTTGTAACTGGTTAGCCTGAATCAAAGATTTGGTGTTACTATCCTCGTAAAGTAAAAAGTAATCCCCTGTCATGTAATGGCATACACCTGACATACTCTTAAAGGAGTTGTCTCATTAAAGGCAATCTCACTAAGATAGGGGCACCAGGGTGATTGGCTGATCATTGATGGTGTTGTTCTTGACACCTCTGGCAAACATTTTGCCGAGGAAAGCCATGGCTAGTCAGACATTTTTCTTGCAGTGCCTGATCAATTCGCCAGTATGGGAGCTGATTGAGCTCCAAGAGGATGCCTCCAACAGCCTAATAGGGCATATGGACAGGATTATCTTCATGAGACAACAGCTCTAAACCCAAACAAAATTTCAATTAGTTTTTACTATTTACTTGCTTGCAGATATACAGATGTTCCCCTCCTTTCCTTTCCTCTTGGTTGAACTTGTCCTAATATGTGCCACGAAAAAAACTGGTTGTATAAATATCACTGAATGAAGGAACCTTGTGTAGAAATGATAAAATTATCTTTATTAAATATTATTAAAATACAAGGAGGGACAACACAAATTCTATCTAATTAATCGACGACTATCCACAAGTGAGAGACCAGTCCAGAAGTCAGTCTGATGTGCTGAAAAGCTTTGTCGCTGAAAATCAGTGTAACTGGACGCTCACATGTGGAACAACGAGTCAACCATATACACCACTTAGAACCATGACCATACCATAAGCATTGACAAGTGGTGGTTATTGCACCTCTAATAGACCAGTCCGGTTACAAAAGGTCAAACAACCAGCTAAGTGTGGTCACAGTATTACCTGCTGGTGCAAGCGGCTAATTGCGCTGACATATGGGCTGCAATTCTGGTTGTAGGTACCATACCAAAAGAGACTCTCTGCCCTATGTCCTATAGGAGATTGATAAACATCTGCTCACATCCTAGTATGTATCCACATTGTAGTGACGGGATGCACCCAGTATCTTTTATGTGGGCACAAATCAATCTCCTATTAACTGTCTAGCATCTTAGCCCCCAATCCTGCTCTATGCGAGATCCTTTAAGAGCCCTAAAATATCTGGGCTGCAGACAAATAAGAACGCCAACCGCCTCGTGTTCTGAGGTCAGCGGCAGCTGCGCTAGCATGTCCGTACACGGCCGCTGAGATGCTCAGGTTATGAGCGGGAGGCCCCTCCCCTAGGTTGGATCAAGCCCCTGGGTCGGCCAATGGCGTGGAGGGGGTGCGGCTAACTGCAACTCAACCCCGTCCGCACTGCCCACCCACTGAACGGAGCGATACCAGCCAGGGTGTCGAAACACTCCAAATATAACTGGGGACCAATCGGGGGCATTACATACTGCAGCAGCACGGCAAGGATGGTAATCATGGCAAGTTATGTACATTAAAAAAATGAAGAAAATTCATACTGTCTATGCACTAAAGTAACAACCTTTGAGATCTTTACATCCGAGATCCATGAACATCAGATTACCTTCTTGGACCTTACTATCTATAGGGACAGAGAGGGTAATGTGGGGACTCGGCTGTTCCGTAAAGAAACAGCTACCAATAGTCTCCTGCGTTGGGACAACTGTCATCCTACGTCCCTGAAAAGAGGTATTCCCAGGGGTCAATACTTAAGACTGCACCGCAATTGTTCCAGAGTGAGTGACTACAGTGTTGCATCTAAAGATCTGCAACATAGGTTTAGGCGCAGAGGATATCCACAAAACGTCCTAGCTGGGGCATACCAGCATTCCCTAGCCGTGGATCGGAATACATTGTTGGCTCCCAAAGTGACATCAATGGAGAATGATAAGCTCCGCATCATTGCTACGTATGATGAGGCACATGAGGAGATTAGAGATGTCCTTACACAATTCTGGGGAATATTGAAATCTGACCCGGATGTGGAACATCTCCTTGAAGACAGACCGGCGAGCACGTATTGCCGTGGGCGTAATTTGAGAGATCGCCTGGTACACAGTTTTTTACAAGCTCCTATGAGTACCACCTGGCTCAGTACTGATCTCAAAGGTATATTTCGATGTGGGGGATGCGTGGCGTGCAGCGCCATATTATTAGGCAATGAGTTCACTAGCGCCGTTACGCGCAGAACCTTTGATATTAGATCTTTTGTGAACTGCAGAACTAAGGGGCTGGTGTACTTGGCCACATGTAAATGTGGCAAACAATATGTAGGAAAGACTTTTCGCGGAGAAGAATTGGAGAGCACCTTGGTGACATCCGCAAGGATGCTGATACGGCAATTGCGCGACATGTAGCCTCCCTACATAAGGATGACATGAATGTGATCAAGTTCCAAGGGATTGAAGTTGTTAGAAGGTCGCCAAGAGGGGGTGATTTTGCCAGAAAATTATTACAGAAGGAGGCGCAATGGATATTCAGACTGCGAACGGTCCAACCGCAGGGTCTGAATGTGCACATCTCATATGTGTGCTTCTTGTAAATCACTGTAGCAGTATGCTTATCCCCTCTTGTCACACATCACCATCTTCATTAGTGATATCTCTTATATCCTATATAGATCTGAGGTTTCTAAACTTCCCTATGGATTTATACACTCCTCAGTCATCCTCCTACACTCATGTGTCTATATGGATATATCCTCATAAGTCTGCCTCACAGCTGTCCTAATTTGATTGTAATGACAGTAATAAAATCTGCTGTCGTTACTTTAGTGCATAGACAGTATGAATTTTCATTTTTATGGACACAACTTGCCTTGATTACCATCCTTGCCGTGCTGCTGCAGTATGTAATACCACCGATTGGTCCCCTGTTATCTTTGGAGTGTTTTGACACTCCGGCTGGTATCACTCCGTTCAGTGGGTGGGCAGTGTGGGCGGGGTTGAGTTGCGGTTAGCTGCACCCCTCCAAGCCATTGGCTGACCCAGGGGCTTTATCCAACCTAGGGGAGGGGCCTCCTCCTCATAACCTGAGCATCTCAGCGGCCACGTACAGCCATTCTAGCGCAGCTGCCGCCGACCTCAGAACACAAGACGGTTGGCGTTCTTATTTGTCTGCAGCCCAGATATTTTAGTGCTCCTGAGGATCCCGACTTAGGGTGAAACGCGTAGAGCAGGATTGGGGGCTAAGATGGGAGATTGATTCGTGCCCACATCAAAGATACTGGGTGCATCCCGTCACTGCAATGTGGATGCATACTAGGATGTGAGCAGATGTTTATCAATCTCCTATAGGACATAGGGCAGAGAATCTCTTTTGGTATGGTACCTACAGCCAGAATTGCAGCCCATATGTCAGCGCAATTAGCCGCTTGCACCAGCAGGTAATACTGTGACCACACTTAGCTAGTGGTGTTGACCTTTTGTAACCGGACTGGTTTATTAGAGGTGCAATAACCACCACTTGTCAATGCTTATGGTATGGTCATAATTCTAAGTGGTGTATATGGTTGACTCGTTGTTCCACATGTGAGCGTCCAGTTACACTGATTTTCAGCGACACAGCTTTTCAGCACATCAGACTCACTTCTGGACTGGGTCTCTCACTTGTGGATAGTCGTCCATTAATTAGATAGAATTTGTGTTGTCCCTCCTTGTATTTTAATAATATTTAATAAAGGTGATTTTATTCAGTGATATTTAGTCAGAGAGTGGAACGTAAACTACCCTCTGTTCAGTGAATTTACACCTAGTGGTTGTGTTTTGAATTGCATCCTGTCAAGAGTTTTGTAAGCACTATCCCTATATCATATAGATTTGGTTTCATGAGAAATTGGAGTCTTCAAACAAATTAGAACTTGGAAACATTTGTAGGTAAACCTCTGTACTCCAAAAACAGCTCTGTTACTCAGAGCAGGAAATCCCTGTATGATCTGAACCACTAATCTACAACTAGTGGAAGAAATGCTTGCTTGCTGGTGGACAGACTGCTGCATCCTTATCAGCAAGTGATGGCCAAAAGAACAACATTTATGCATATATTAGGAATTTAGACCTATGAACATTTTGTAATATTCAAACAATATATATTATAAGGTAGAGAACATGACAATACACATATATTGTAATAAACTAATTTATTAGTTTCAATGAAATGGTCTACTGTTTATATAAAAAATACTGGCAAGGCCTAGTATAGTAAAATTAGAGCCACATTTAGAAACTTCTACATGAAACATCCTAAAATATTAGTAAAATGTATTACCCAATGACTTCAAGGATTGACTCTAATCTCTCATATCCGGAGCCTGAAGGCCTCCATATGCAACATTGCTCATGTTATCGAGCCAAATTCAACAGTGAAAAATATCCAGTACAATATATGTAACACATAACTGGGAAGCAGGGAGAATGTATCAGCTGCAATGTAAAATACATCTTGTGGGATTTGTTCAATTTCGTTCAGTTTATTTCTGCTTTTGGGCCGATAACATTTTTGTGAATGAAACAAACAGCAGAGAATTTTCACACAGTAGATTAGAACCAAGGATACTTCTTACACAATGTGACGCTTTCAGATCTGTTAAACTTTACTGCTCTAAGTGAAAATTTCCTTCCTCTGTCCAAACTTTGCAGGACTCCAAGATCATTCTCACCACATCATTCTCATAAATGAAGATGCATTTGGCAATTATATTGCCGCAAAGTGATTGGTTGCTTGCAATAACATGTTATCACACATCACTGAAAACAAAGTGCCCTTAGGATTGGTCATCGATATCTGATCAGTGGGGGTCTGACTGACAGCATCACTGCCGATCATCAGCTGTTTGAAGAGGTTGCAGCGCTCCAGCCTGTGGCCTTTTCCTAGACCTGTGACATCACATTCATCAGTCACATGGTCTATGTGCAGCTCAGTCCCATTCTAGTGATTGGGCCTGGACTGCAATACCAAGCACAGCCACTATACAATGTTCTGCACTGTGCTTGGTAAGCTATGAAGAGCCTGTGGCACCAAGGCCTCTTCAAACAGTGGATTGGTGGTGATGCTAAGAGTCAGACCTCCTGACTATCAGATATTGATGGCTTTTCCTTAGGATAGGCCATCAATATTGTCCTCCAATAAAACCCCATCTAAAGGGAATCTGGCAGTATTTTGATCATGCAAAACTGCTGATACCACTAGGTAGGGACTTGAGAGAGCAATACAAATATACATTTTGTGGCGTTTTTGTTATGAGGAGTAGTGTGAACAGTGGCGGATTACAATAGGGACGTTCGGGTCGGCAGCCCCGGGCCCAGCACCGCTGGGTGGCCCAACGCCGACCCGAACGCCCACATACTGCAGCCTCAGGCCTATGCGGTAGTGAAATCACGCCGCAGGCGTGCGTGACGATGCCATCACCCGCCTGTGCCAGGACGCAGCACTGCCTCATCCCGCCTTCCTCTGCGAGCAAGCGCCTGGCCCTGGACATAGGTGAGTATTTAGCTTTTCATTTTTTTTCACATTTTTTTATTTATTTCATGTGCCTACTTTGGGGGACATGTGGAGGGTGGGGGACAAACAGTAGGACATATTAAGAGACATAGAGTACATGGGGAGGGGGAGAATGTGGGGGCTGTGGGGCCAAATTATTATGGGAGGGAATACTATGTGGGGACAAATTACTATGTGGGGACAAATTATTATAGGAGGGACTACTATGTGGGGGGCTGGGGGCAAATTACTATATGGGGCAGTGTGGGGGAAAATTACTATGTGGGGGCAAATTACTATGTGGGGCAGTGTGGGGTAATTGCTATGTGGGGACAGTGTGGGGTAATTGCTATGTGGGGACAGTGTGGGGTAATTGCTATGTGGGGACAGTGTGGGGTAATTGCTATGTGGGGACAGTGTGGGGTAATTGACATGTGGGGACAGTGTGGGGTAATTGCCATGTGGGGACAGTGTGGGGTAATTTCCATGTGGGGACAGTGTGGAGTAATTTCCATGTGGGGACAGTGTGTGGTAATTTCCATGTGGGGACAGTGTGGGGTAATTTCCATGTGGGGACAGTGTGGGGTAATTTCCATGTGGGGACAGTGTGGGGTAATTTCCATGTGGGGGCAGTGTGAGGTAATTTCTATGTAGGGACAGTGTGGGGTAATTTCTATGTGGGGACAGTGTGGGGTAATTTCTATGCAGGGACAGTGTGGGGTAATTGCTATGTGGGGACAGTGTGGGGAAATTGCTATGTGGGGACAAATTACTATGTGGGAGCAAATTACTATGTGGGGGAAACTATTGTGTGGGGGCAGTGTGGGGAAATTGCTATGTGGGGGAAATTACTATATGGGGCAGTGTGGTAGAAATTACTATGTGGGGGCAGTGTGGTTGAAATTTCTATGTGGGGGCAGCGTGGTGGAAATTACTATGTGGAGGCAGTGTGGTGGAAATTACTATGTGGGGGAAGTGTGGTGGAAATTACTATGTGGGGGCAGTGTGGTGGAAATTACTATGTGGGGGCAGTGTGGTGGAAATTACTATGTGGGGGCAGTGGGGTAGAAATTACTATGTGGGGGCAGTGTGGTGGAAATTACTATGTGGGGGCAGTGTGGTGGAAATTACTATGTGGGGGCAGTGTGGTGGAAATTACTGTGTGGGGGCAGTTTGGGGGAAATTACTGTGTGGGGGCAAATTACTTTGGGGGGATTACTATATGGGGCAGTGTGGTGGAAATTACTATATGGAGGTGTTGCTATTGGGGAGGCACTGTAGGGGCAATTCTATTATTTTTGGGGACACTATACAGGGATTATTGCCTGGAACACAATAGAGGGTGGTATTATTACTCGGGGCACTCTAGGGGACATCATAGCTGCTGTGGACACTATAGGAATATTTGGGGTAATTTATCAAACTGGTGTAAAGCAGAACTGGCTTAGTTGCCCATAGCAGCCAATCAGATTCCACCTTTCATATTTGACAGCTCTTTTGGAAATCCAGTTCTACTTTGCACCAGTTTGATAAATGACTACAATTATGTCTATTAGGGTCACAATTTTTTCAGCAGTATAGTTCCTGGGGCATTGGGAAGCACAACGGGCACAGTATTGGGGGTGGCAGGATGACGCTGTGGGGACACCAGGATGAGGAGGTGGATGGAAAAATTTAGAAATCTAACGTGTCTGTGTTACAAACTGTAGAGACGAGATGTGGCTGAAAGAATTTGCCATGGTGGTATGGGTCAAATGGAGGAGAAGAGGAAAGAGAAGGTCTACATGACAGGAGATGTCACTGGATGTAAGAGGTATGTGGTGCTGTATTCTCCTCTATGTCTTTTTTATTATAATTATATGTATTTTAAATTTGGCGACCAAATTTTTTAGTTTAGGACCTAATTTGGGGTATTTTTTTTAGTCTGAAGATGTCATATGGCCTAGGAAGAGACTGTGGCGCTCATGAAGCACCGCAGCCTCTTCATACAAAAAAAACCTAAACTAAAATAGAGGGAGGGGCCCAAGTAGGGTAGACAGCCCCGGGCCTATCATGCACTTAATCCGCCACTGAGTGTGAATATGAACTTTAATTCTGCCAGGTTCTGCTACTTAAGTGCACTGGTGGCAGTGGCTCACTGTGAAGTGCTCTCTGCGTTGAGCTGCATGCCAGCCACACTGCTCTGAGTAACAACTGCAGTAGTCTCCAGGTTTAATGCTACCGATGTCAGTCAGAGCAGTGGGGAGAGGCTGTGAAACAGCTAAATGCACAGAGCACTTCACAGTGAACATCTGACTCTCTTGCACGTGCAGAAGCAGAATCTGGTAGAATAAAAGTTCGTATTCACTCTACTCCTGATAAAAGCTCCACAAAAGGTACCGGTATGTTTGTGCTGCTCTCCTTTCCCCTACCTAGTGCTGTCAACAGTTTAGCGTGGCCGGAACTGCTGACAGATTCCCTTTAGGTTGGCCACAAATGATACAGTATAACTTGGTTAGCAGAAATTCAGACTATATCGGAGGTGCATTGTCTGCATTTATGTCTGCATATCCATAGAATTTATTAGAAAAACATATGTCAAAAATATTGAAATTTTGTCATATATTTAGTTAGGATATGCTGTGAAAATGTCAGTCAATGGCAAATATATGCTACTGCAAAAACATACAGGTGCATATGTCTGCCCATAAGTTTGAAGGGACACAATAAGATGTGCTTTTAGTGTTAAAGGGGTTGCACCATCGCTAGGATATGTCCCCAATGTCTGTGGTGCAGATCCCATCTCGGTTGAGCTCCTGGCGCTGCCTTTGCTCCACGTGAAGTTAAGTGTCGTCTTCTCTATTTGTATTTTGTTTATTGTATTTCCCTTTCTTTTGTATCTAGGCCTGAGGGAGACTCCTGTTCATTCTTCTGGTGGAGGAATAGGTTGTCTCAAATCATGTCACTATACCAGGGCCCTACAGGGTGTGTTAGGATTCTAGGTTCCTGTGTATGAACTTTCCTACCATCGAGGTCAGTTCATACTGATAGTTAGTCAGGACTTGGATTAGGGTTGTTCTAGGAGGTGGCCTTCTCCTTTACCTTAGTTTCCAGGCCTAGTTTCTATCCCCTTTCCTCCTGTGCTCGTTGTGGAGTTTCCCACCCACACCACATCCGTGACATTTGTGGGCTCCGCTCTAAGTATAGGTGCAGGTCCCAGAGGTGGGACTCACACCTATCAGACATTGGGGCATATCCTAGCGCTATGTCCCCAATGTCTGACATGGTAAAACCCCTTTAAGGTGGCCGTACAGCTTCAAGAGCTGTTGACAGACAACTAATCCTACTGACCTTTTCCCCTCCCCCATACACACACAAGAGTGGAATATGCTGCTGTCATAGACCTGTGGCAGCTGCTTACAGTACCTGACATGAAAACAAAGAATCAAATTCAACAATTCCCAATCCTTTATCCGGTCATCTGTTGAACTGATCTTGGAATAACATCTAATGCACAGTAGATGGTCAGATGGTCCCTCCATAATGAGCACGTTCAGTCAATGTTAGTTTAATGCATATGGACACCATTACTGAGAAGTGGGCCTCCATAATTTTTTTTTCACCCAGGGTCCTCCAGCAACCTTGACCTTACCTTGTAAATAATAATGTAACAGACAAAAACAAGTCACAGTATGTACCATATATTCAGCAAAATGCCAGTATGGGCTGAGTTTTGCTGCCACAAGCAAAGCTGCACATCTATACATTGGGTCAACTATGTTAATTATTAGTGACCTTTGTTCATATTAGGAGGGTAGCTGATATGGCTGTTTTCTCCTGTTAATAATTGTCATTTATGTCAGTGTAGGCAGACATTATTCCATACGGCCAAGGCTAAAGGGAGAAAAGTTTATGGATAGCATTGCTCTTGGAACCTGTTTAGCCACATTTTCCAATACATCTAATGTGCTTGAACTTAGCTTCAAATGTATTATTTATTCTGCTAGAGAATCTGACCCTTTGCTAACAAAAAGATAAAACCTTGCTATCCCCAACTCAGTTGGTGAACAGTAATTAGACTTATTAATTGGAAGCAACAGGTTTAGAGAGGCCCTTTTCTTTTCGAGCATGACTGTGCCTTTGTTCACAAAACGAGGTCTATAAAGACATGGTTTGATGAGCTTGGTGTGGAAATACTTTAGTGGCCTGCAAAGAGCCCTGCCCCTGACCTCAACCCCACTGGATGAATTGGAACACTAATTGTGGGAGCGAACATCTCATCCAACTTTACTGTCCGGAGTCGCTTTAACCATAGAGCAAATAGCCCCTGCACAGAGGCCACCTGGTAGCAGCACCATTTTCAAGTGTATCCACATCTTCAGAATTTGGATTCAGTAGAATACTATGATGCAGCAAGGTATGGCTGACTCCCTTCCCAACCATACAGTCTCGTAGCCTGTGCTATACAAAGCACAGGTAACTCAACACAGGCCTACTCAATCTCACTGACAGCACAGGCCAAAGGCTGAAAGTCTGAGCTGCTCTGTTCATTGTGGGCAATGAACATTTTATTTTTTTCCGGGGCACTTTTACTCTGTGGATACATTGAGGGGGCACTTTGTGTGTTGGGCAGTAAGACGGCAGGGCACTATTACTGTGTAAGAGCAGTAAGGGAGCATCATTACTATGAGCTGGGCACTAAGAGCACAAAAGGGGCACAATTATTGTGTGGGGCACTATCTGTTTGGCACTATATTTTTGGTGGCAACTATGGTCATGAGGGCACCAGGAGCAGCACCATGCACAGTAATAAGGTAAACAACAGGATGGTAGAATTAAAGAAGCAGTAGAATTGGAAGTTTGTGTAGAGGGTGGATAATAGGTGGGGATGTGCTTGAAAAACAAATGTTCATGGTGGTCTGGATAGGATGGAGTAGAAAAGGGAAAGAGAGTGGTTCCAATCAGAGAGGATGTCTCCTTTAAAACAGTTCCCATAAATTTGTCTACAAAAGTGGTTGAAAATAAATAGTATTGTTTTTGTAAAGTTTTACTGTGA
This sequence comes from Bufo bufo, assembly GCF_905171765.1. Classification (NCBI taxonomy): domain Eukaryota; kingdom Metazoa; phylum Chordata; class Amphibia; order Anura; family Bufonidae; genus Bufo; species Bufo bufo. The sequence goes on from NC_053391.1 coordinate 593,197,219, forward strand.
AGACAATGGAAGATATTGTTGATGCCTTCATGTGTTGTATGCAAATTAAGTTCTTGAAGTCAAGAGGGTAGAAATGCAGCTCAAAGAGGTCAAGTTCTCCATGCCTATATCTTGCATCTTTTGACTTGATTGATGTCTCGGATTACAAACTGGGATGAAATCTTGCACATTTGCCATTTTTGTTCACTTTGTAATAATGTTAATAATGTCCGCCAGACATCAATCCAGCCGGGAGAGGTAAGATTTCATGGAGCCTTAACTTTTATTCATTTTGTCTTTTTGGAGTCATTTCCACCTCCCTGACTTCAGGTACCTTATTTGCATATGGTTCGGGGAGGCAACAAAGTAATTTTTTATCATGATGAGGCACCTTTTTAGTCTAATAAGAACATTATTTGTGACTGGAGGAAGAACTTTTAGGTATTGGTGGTACTATTTTGACAAGTTCCCTTTAACAAATACTGTACTCGAATATGTATTTATATACACTGAGCAAAAATATAAACGCAACACTTTTGGTTTTGCTCCCATTTTGCATGAGCTGAACTCAAAGATCTGAAACATTTTCTACATACACAAAAGACCCATTACTCCCAAATTTTGCTCGCAAATCAGTCTAAAGTGTTAGTGAGCACTTCTCCTTTGCCGAGATAATCCATCCCACTCTGAAATGTGCAGTTTGATCACACAGCACAATGCCACAGATGTCGCAATGTTTGAGGGAGCATGCAATTGGCATGCTGACTGTAGGAATGTCTACCTGCTGTTGCCCGTGCAATGAATGTTAATTTCTCTACCATAAGCCGTTTCTAAAGGTGTTTCAGAGAATTTGGCAGTACATCCAACTGGCTTCACAACCACGGACCACGTGTAAACCCACCAGCCCAGGACCTCCACATCCAGCATGTTCACCTCCATGATCGTCTGAGACCAGCCACCCGGACAGCTGCAGCAACAATCGGTTTGCATAACCAAAGAATTTCTGCACAAACTGTCAGAAACCGTCTCAGGGAAGCTTATCTGTATGCTCGTCATCCTCATCGGGTCTGGACCTGACTGCAGTTCGTCGTCGTAACTGACTTGAGTGAGCAAATGTTCACATTCAATGGCGTCTGGCACGTTGGAGAGGCGTTCTGTTCACGGATGAGTCCCGGTTTTCACTGTTCAGGGCAGATGGCAGACAGCGTGTGTGGCGTCGTGTGGGTGAGCGGTTTTGCTGACGTCAATGTTGTGGATCGAGAGGCCCATGGAGGCGGTGGAGTTATGGTGTGGGCAGGCGTATGTTATGGACAACGAACACAGGTGCATATTATTGATGGCATTTTGAATGCACAGAGATACGTGACAAGATCCTGAGGCCCATTGTTGTGCCATTCATCCACGACCATCACCTCATTTGCAGCATGATAATGCACGGCCCCATATTGCAAGGATCTGAACACAATTCCTGGAAGCTGATAACATCCCAGTTCTTGTATGGCCAGCATACTCACTGGACATGTCACCCATTGAGCAAGTTTGGGATGCTCTGGATCGGTGTATACGACCGCGTGTTCCAATTACTGCCAATATTCTGCAACTTCGCACAGCTATTGAACAGGAGTGGGCCAACATTCCACAGGCCACAATCAACAACCTGATCAACTCTATGCGACGGAGATGTGTTGCACTGCGTGAGGCAAATGGTGGCCACACCATATACTGACTGGTTTTCTGACCCCCCCAGTAAGGCAAAACTGGGCACATTTCAGAGTGGTCTTTTATTGTGGCAATCTAAGGCACACCTGTGCAATATTCATGCTGTCTAATCAGCATCTTGATATGCCACATCTGTGAGGTGGGATAGATTATTTTGGCAAAGGAGAAGTGCTCACTAACAGATTTAGACAGATTTGTGAACAATATTTGAGAGTAATGGGTCTTTTGTGTATGTAGAAAATGTTTCAGATCTTTGAGTTCAGCTCATGCAAAATGGGAGCAAAACCGAAAGTGTTGCGTTTATATTTTTGTTCAGTGTAAGTACCAGCTTACAATAAAAATACCAGAATTGGAATGAAAACCTAAAGCTGAAGAAATCTACCATGTTAATAGTTAATCTGAATGTCTGAAACGATATGTGGCTTTTAGATAGCATGTGATTCACTACTGGACTTTACCTGTAGCAGTCTCTTTTTCCACATCCTAACTGTGTCTCATGGTACCTCAAGGACTTACAGTAGGGCTGAGTTGCACAACAACTTTACAGTTGCAAAAACCATATAAATGAAGCACTTATGACAGATACAGTATATGGTATAGAGGTACAGTAGATGTACAGTGTATAACAGTAAACAGAAACAGAGCAACACTGAACTGTCGCAATTCCACCCAGCAATTCAACCAGGACAATTCAACATCACAGGAACAGAAAAATTCCCCAAAACTGAAGCACACAAAATTTTGTGGAACTACAGATACTATAATATACAGATATCACATTAGATTCTGTGGAACTACATACCAGACTATAATAGAATCTGCGAAGACATACACATGGCAAACACTATACCTGACAACTAGAATGATGTGAAGCCGGAATCTAAATTGACACTACAATCAGCACTCCACCCTAATCAATTAGTCAAAGCTAGATGGTAACTTAGATTAAAATGCAAGGCCGAATATGTCTGCTACATATATTACTAATTGTGATTACCCCCTTTTTCATTTTTCTGCAATATGTAAATATTCTAATGCTATTAACTAGCCAATAGCCATTTGTAGCATAGTATGCAGAAAGGTATCTTTCTTGGGATTTGTAAATTATCCTCTTTTGATGGCAGGTACATCATCTGCTCTGTGCCATACTGAAATGATTTATGACAAGCAACATGCCTTGTAGAGTGTAGAAATAAGGTAATAGAAAATAAACCATAATTAAAGTCCATTTATATTGAAGTGAAGGGGAGTAGTGCTGCAGTAACTAGCTCTGTCCATCATGGGCATTTCTAGGCCAAAACAACTGAGGCTTGGGCCCCTATTTTTCCTAGGGCCCCAAACTTACTGGCTACCGCAGATGCATCTATTGGTAGCTAATAGCTTATGTCCCCTCCATTCACTTTGATAGGCCACCGGACAACTAGGCCTGAGGCCTATGTGGCAGATACACTGCTCAGGCAGTCACAAATGGATGACATCAAGCAAGCAGTGTGATTACGTCATGGCGGCAGGATGCAGGTAGTACAATGACTTCATTGGGACCACCTGTTCTGTGACGCGGGCGACTCAGGCTGGAATAAGTCTGTGGCCTGCTTTGTGGATGGAAGTATTATAGGAACTCAGGTGAGTATTTTTTTTTTCCTTGTCACTTCGGGAGAACATACTACTGGAGGTTTGCACTACAAGGGGTATTATGTGTATAAGAGTAGAGGGGCCATTATAACTTTAATATAGAGGGGCACAATATAACTCCTGGGGGCCTTATAGAGGAGCACATTATAACTACTGGGGGCACTATAGAGGAACACATTATAACTACTGGAGGCACTATAGAGGAACACATTATAACTACTGGGGTCTGTAATGGGGACCTTATGTAGGCTCATTATTACTACTGGGAGCATCTTAGTAGGGCAGTATTACTACCAAGAACACTTTAGGGGGCCCTAATACTACTAGAAACACTTTAGGATGCTTTATTATTACTGGGGGCACTTTACAGGCTTTATTACTACTGGGGGAACTTTGGGGAACTGTATCACTACTGAGGTCATGGTGGGGCATTATTATTATTGGGCACAATATAGAGGGCACTGCTACTAATGGGGGCACTCTCATTATGACTGTAGGGGGCACTATTAGTAATTAAGGCACCCCAGGAGAGGATTACAATTGGTGGGACTTTTTGGAGCTCTATTAGTATGGGAGAGACTATCTGTATGGTAGTGTTATTTTTTCACTATATTATGTTGGGGGTTATTGGGAGCACAGTGGGCACAGTATCGAGGTAGCAGCAGGATGTCAATGTTTGGGCAATAGGAGGGAAAAACTCTGCAGAGAAAAGACATAGCTAAAAAGTCGTCATGGCAATCTGGGCCAAATGGAGAAGATAATGAAAGAGAACTTGTATAATCAGAGGAGATACCACTGGAAGTAACAGGTATGCAGTGCTGCATACTCCTGTATGTTTAGTATTTCTGAATATAATGTCTGTCCAAGTATGCAATTAGCACTGGGGCAGGGAAGAGGCAGGTTGGATGGGGAATTTGGCACATATGCATTGGGGTTTGGCCCCTCCTCTTGAAACCCTAGAAATGCCCCTGCTGGCCACTACCATACACACACTGGATTGAGCTGTAGTTCTGAGGATGACTAAAAGCACCAAAGCTACTGAAGAACAGCTGATTGGCAGGGGTGCAGGATTTCAGGCCCCTGCTGATTTGAAAGGTCATCAATTTAAAAGGACTGGAAAGTCCCTTTAACTCCATAATCTATAAATGATATTGTGCAGTGATGGTATAAAAGTGGAATTATAAAAAAAAAAAACTCTGCACATTGAATTAAACTCACAACATTTTAATTTTCTCAGACTAAAACCATTCTAACCAATGTTTATTTGGTAGCACTCAATACTGCTTGAAATTATATTTACAGATTTAATAGCATACCCTTCTACTTCAATGACTCTTCTAACATATATTCTACTGTACATATTTAGTTCTTACTTGCTTTCAATAAAAGGTAAGACTTAATGTGGCCATTTGCAGAGATATTTTGATAAACAACATTTTGATAACACTGTCTCTTTAAGAAAACATACTGTATTTCAGTTTATCTGGATTCCTATCATTATACTTGTGACTGTTTACAATCATTTTGAGTTGATTTTTGTTTTCAGGGCTTAAATAAATTATTTCCAAACTTTTCTTCCCTTAGGACCTGTAAACAAAGTACGGGTATCATAGGAATTCATATACAAATGCTATAAACATATCATCACTGGTTATGTGAATTGTTGGGTCACAGGGGAAACTCTGATTAGAAGATCTTTGAAGTGTACGGCATTTGTCCTGGACTCCACTAGTCCAGACCGTCATGACAAACGGCCCAGTCTTCCACACTTCTTTTCAATTACCTGGTTATTATTATGTAATCGCTATGTAGGAGGCACAGTTTCTGGTTCAGTAAGGTTTAACTTTACTGTGCAAGTATATTAGTAGGGCCCTGGCTTTTCTTAGGGTTATTGGTCCCATCTTCTCAAATTTTAACACTGCATAGAGAAGAATATGTGAAAGTGACGTACTGTGCCTGTTGTCTGGATTTCCAAGACTACAGTTTATTTGTAACTGCTGACATTAATAATTCCATCACTTGCATTCAAACCAATGGGGACATTTAATGCAATTTTATCAATATCCATCTTACCCCATATTTTGTGCAAAGGAAATTTTAACTATATGTATATTCACTTTTAAATGATTTCTTATGTTGATTTCTGCAGTGACGTCACTGTGTTGTCACAGAAACTGGAAAAGGCATGCAAAATAGATCCCACCACCAGTCCAGAATGATAAAGATAGTAATATCACAATAAAGAGATAATAAACAATAGTGATGTCACAGCAAGGTATAATAAACAGTGATGTCTCGGCACAGAAATGATAAACACAGCGATGTCACAGTACAGGGAACATTAATGCAGTGATGTCACAGCACAGGTAATAAACATAGTGAGGTCACAATACAGGGATAATAAACACAGTGATATCACAAAAGAGGTATAATAAACAATGATGTCACAATAGAGGTATAATAAACAATTATGTCACAATAGAGGTATACTAAACAGTGATTTCACAATAGAGGTAAAAGACACTGATGTCATAACACAGGAATAATAAACACTGTGATGTCACAATACAGGGAAAATAAATACAGTTACAACACAACATAGGCATAATAATCACAGCAATGCCACATCACAGGGAATAAACATAGGTCATAGTACAGGAGCGTCACACAGTACACTAGTACATTAATAATTGATATCCACTGATAACCACTGCACATGACCTTATTCTCAATACTATTGTAATCATTTCCTAGCTTTTTCTTATTGATGATGTCTCCACTTTCCTTTTTAATTCCCTTACTCATAAAATCCACCATTCTCCTTTAAGCTTTGTAATGTTCTATACAAATCTAACCATTTCAAGTTTTTAACCCGATATAAGGTTTGTCTTCAATCACTTTGAAAGATTTTCACTATAAAAACAGCAGCAATAGGGGGTGTATAGATATCAGTCCCACCCATACTTACCCACATTTCTGTTGGTAAATTTGAGCCATTTGAGACATTTCTATACCCACTCACTAACAACCACTCCTGGGTAGGGTTTACATAAGCCTGATCAGACAAATATTCCATGATTGTCTCAGAAAATTTGGGACCATTGTGCGGTATGCCAGACCTTGCAGGGGAATTATGTGTGAGGTCACGGTGTGAGCAATAGGTGGTCCGAGGTAAATACAGTTCTGGTTACTCATGGTTATGTCGTTCCTGTGCAGGCTCGCATAAGTGAAGAGGAGAATGGCACAAGGATTCTCTGGGGCACACTCTGGTGTAAGGGACACAGGCCAGATGGTAATTTCAGGTACCCTTGGTGGTCTGTATTAATGTGCCAGTGGCAAGGTCCCTTGTAGTCGTGACGCCAGTACCTTTTGTATGGAGGTACAACCATTTACTATAGTGTTAATAGAGGAACTGAGTCTGAGGTAAGCAGGGTGAAACTCCAAATGGCACTTTACTGACGATGACTCTTGATTACAATACATCCATAGGCATTAAACAGTCACTTGATACAATCCGGCATTAAGCACAATCTCCCATGCTTATGGGGAAAGGGAAATGCAAATCCTCAATGAAGTACAGGCTCTTGTAATACATAAGCAAGCTACTGCTCAAACTAGGCTGGTAATAATGAAAGTCTTACACTGGTAACAACTCCGACCTGATCCTAAACCTTGATTAAAGGTGCTTTTCTGAATCCTGAAACTTCTATTCCAATGTTGTTCTGACAGTTGGCCTGACTGTCCTCAGGATTTAAACTGGAGATATACTGTAGATGCTTTAAGCTATCTCCTACATCTACTACAAAGGTGCCTAATAAGTCCTCAGGTAATGACTATCTTGCTAATCCTTTGTCTTGCATAAACGTGATAATTGCTTAAAGGGACACTGACAGGCCCAATAAGCATATTTAGCTATATATATGCATGCACAGGTCTTCTGATGTGTATTAAAAACATATAAGTATAACCCCTGTCCACCTTATAAATACAGAAAAATCATGTTTGATAACCTGATGTAATCGCTCTTCTTTCTGCCCAAGGGGCGGCGTTTCATCTCCACATGGGCGCACACACGCGCCCAACCGCCGTTTTCAAGCACTGCCCAGCTCATCAATATTGACTTCGCTGGGCGGCTTCTGCTCTCCCCGACGTTCCGAGATCCCACGCATGCCCAATAGAAAGCTATAGGCATCGGCCTCACTTTCAGCTTCTGCATGCGCCCGGCACCCTCATTCACCGGGATCACATCGCTCCTGCGTCCCCTCTGCTTCTTTGAGGCTGCTTCGGCCTCTCCATTCTGCGCCTGTGCCGGGCACTCCTCTCCAGCGCTTCAGAACGCCGCCCCTTGGGCAGAAAGAAGAGCGATTACATCAGGTTATCAAACATGATTTTGCTGTATTTAGACGGTGGACAGGGGTTATACTTATATGTTTTTAATACACATTAGAAGACCTGTGCATGCATATACACTCACCTAAAGAATTATTAGGAACACCATACTAATACGGTGTTGGACCCCCTTTTGCCTTCAGAACTGCCTTAATTCTACGTGGCATTAATTCAACAAGGTGCTGATAGCATTATTTAGAAATGTTGGCCCATATTGATAGGATAGCATCTTGCAGTTGATGGAGATTTGAGGGATGCACATCCAGGGCACGAAGCTCCCGTTCCACCACATCCCAAAGATGCTCTATTGGGTTGAGATCAGGTGACTGTGGGGGCCATTTTAGTACAGTGAACTCATTGTCATGTTCAAGAAACCAATTTGAAATGATTCGAGCTTTGTGACATGGTGCATTATCCTGCTGGAAGTAGCCATCAGAGGATGGATACATGTTCTCATTCTGTTTACGCCAAATTCGGACTCTACCATTTGAATGTCTCAACAGAAATCGAGACTCATCAGACCAGGCAACATTTTTCCAGTCTTCAGTCTTCAACAGTCCAATTTTGGTGAGCTCGTGCAAATTGTAGCCTCTTTTTCCTATTTGTAGTGGAGATGAGTGGTACCCGGTGGGGTCTTCTGCTGTTGTAGCCCATCCTCCTCAAGGTTGTGCGTGTTGTGGCTTCACAAATGCTTTGCTGCATACCTCGGTTGTAACAAGAGGTTATTTCAGTCAGCGTTGCTCTTCTATCAGCTTCAATCAGTCGGCCCATTCTCCTCTGACCTCTAGCATCCACAAGGCATTTTTGCCCACAGGACTGCCGCATACTGGATGTTTTTCCCTTTTCACACCATTCTTTGTAAACCCTAGAAATGGTTGTGCGTGAAAATCCCAGTAACTGAGCAGATTGTGAAATACTCAGACCGGCCCGTCTGGCACCAACAACCATGCCACGCTCAAAATTGCTTAAATCACCTTTCTTTCCCATTCTGACATTCAGTTTGGAGTTCAGGAGATTGTCTTGACCAGGACCACCCCCCTAAATGCATTGAAGCAACTGCCATGTGATTGGGTGACTAGATAATTGCATTAATGAGAAATAGAACAGGTGTTCCTAATAATTCTTTAGGTGAGTGTATATAGCTAAATATGCTTATTGGGCCTGTCAGTGTCCCTTTAAATACTCGGCTGCATACAGTTTAGACATTGGTCACTCTGGAAGAGCGATCTATAGTAGTGGATTGCTCACCTCTAGGAAGAATACTTGCAGGCCTTAAAGGGTTTCTATCACTTCGTATCACATATTTAGGTGTCAGACACTAGCGATCCGCTAGTGTCTGCTCTAACAAACCATCCTAATATGATAGGTTTTGGGGCAGCCGTTTCGCTAAAATAACAACTTATATCTATATGCTAATGAGCCTCTAGGTGCTATGGGGGTGTCATTAGCACCTAGAGACTCCGTCTACCTTCATAAACTGCCGCCGCCCAGCGCGTCCCTCCAGCCCGCCCATCTCCTCCGGAATGCGATCCTCTCCGTGCACGTCTCTGTTCGGCGCATGCGCAGTGAATGTCTGACCGCTTCCCTGCTCAGACATCTCCACTGCGCCTGTTCCTCGGAGCACTATGATGTCATCGGCGCAGGCGCAGTGGAGATGTCTGAGCAGGGAATCGGTCAGACATTCACTGCGCATGCACCGAACAGAGACGCGCACGGAGAGGATCGCATTCAGCAGAAGATGGGCGGGCTGGAGGGACGCGCTGGGCGGCGGCAGTTTATGAAGGTAGACGGAGCCTCTAGGTGCTAATGACGCCCCCATAACACCTAGAGGCTCATTAGCATATAGATATAAGTTCTTATTTTAGCGAAACGGCTGCCCCAAAACCTATCATATTAGGATGGTTTGTTAGAGCAGACACTAGCGGATCGCTAGTGTCTGACAGCTAAATATGTGATACGAAGTGATAGAAACCCTTTAACCCTGGGCTATGGAGCCGACAGGGACAGAGTAGAGAGGCTAGGAAGATGCCTCCCTCCAGATATTCAGCTACATGGCTGTTGCTTTCTTGAAGGCTCATGAGAGAACTGCATTCAACTGAACTCTCTCTTGGATTTACCTGAGCTCATCTGCACTGGTTTGGATTTACCTCAAGCAGGAGCTAAACTGAACTGCACAGAACAGCACACAACTGCACTTTTGCACAGCCTAACTTAGGTCTGAGCTAAGCTATATATACACACACTGACACTGCTCCATCTTGTGGATGAACCCTGACTAGGCCTGTGTAAAGGACATTGTGACATGGAGAATATGACAGGAGATAAAATACAAAATACAGGCATATCACATGGCATTAATACATAATTAAGATACGTTTTTCGGGGCCCACGGTTACTTGAGTGGGACACTGCAATTGGTACATATGATCACCCAGGACCTGGTGCCTTTAGAAGGCCTAAAGCAGCGGTTCTCAACCTAGGGGTCGCGACCCCTTTGGGGGTCGATCGACCCTTTCCGGGGGGTCGCCTGAGGCTTACTATTGTGGGTCGCCCGCACAACGGCAGCGGCCCCTTATCCTCGCGCACAGGAAGTGATGTCCTATCACTGCCTGTGCTTGAAGGAGCCTGACGTCTGGACGGGTAAGTCGGGCCGCCTGTCTGCTGAGGTCCGAGTTTTTTCGTTAATGACACCGCCGCTGAGCACCACTGACACCAATGATTTAATTGAGCCTGGCTGAGCCTGGCTAATTTTATTTTAATTATTTGGCTGAGCAAGGCTTAATTTATTTGGGGGGACATGAAGCACCGCTGATTTATTTATTTGGGGGACCCTGAGCACTTCTGATTTATTTATTTGTGGGACCCTGAGCACTTCTGATTTATTTATTTGGGGGAAACCTGATGCACCACTGATTTATTTATTTGGGGGTACCCTGAGCACCGCTGATTTATTTATTTGGGGGAGACCTGAAGCCCCGCTGATTTATTTATTTGTGGCACCCTGAGCACTTCTGATTTATTTATTTGGGGGGCAATTATGTTATGTTCAATTTGTAGCAATAAAAATACATCCTGCATATCAGATATTTACATTACAATTCATAACAGTAGCAAAATTAGTTATGACGTAGCAAGGAAAAAAATGTAATGGTTGGGGGTCACCACAACATGAGGAACTGTATTAAGGGGTCACGACTTTAGAAAGATTGGGAACCACTGGCCTAAAGGTAGGTCCTGCCTCATAAATCAATAGTATCAAAAATGGCACATGGTAGTGTGGGGCCCTGTTACAAATTTTGCATTGAGGCCCAGGAGTTTCAAGCTACAGTATGCCTATATTTCCCTTACTTTTTGTATTGATTCTTAATTCTAGGGGTAGATCGGCCATACCCTTACAGCAACATTTCCCGAGGGGCCAATGCCCAATGGCAGCTGTTGATGGCAGCTGTTCCCAGTCCACCCCTACTTACCTCTAAATGTAATTTTTTCGATAATCAATGAGGCTTCTTTTACATTCATCTGCATAATGTAAAATACAGTTACTGTACATGGCATGTATATTTTCTCAGATGTCAATAAAGTAAAGTCCTGAGATGGGAAAACAGTAATCGAAAGTTGTTTGCATACAGATTAGCTGGCAGGAAATAACCAGTCACAACCTTCATTGATGAAATCATTGTTTACTGTAAGTCCATCCTGTGATTGCAATTGACAAAACACGTACAAATATACAAACCGCATAGACCTCCAGCTACACCCTGGAGAGCCATAAAGCTGCATTTGTCCCTTATACATGAAGCAACCTAAATGCTTCAACTTAAAGGAAATGTGTCAGCAATACCACAGTGTGCCAGTTATAATCATAATCAGATAGTAAAACTACCATATTTTTCGCCCTATAAGACGCTCCGGCCCATAAGACGCACCTACGTTTTTGAGTAGGAAAATAAGGAAAAAAATATTTTTAACCAAAAGATGTGCTATTGAACTAATGGTGGTCTATGCATGACACTATTATGTGGGATCTGTGGATGATGCACTGTTATGGAGGGGATCTGTGGATGGCACTGTTATGTGGGGGATCTGTGGATGGCACTGTTATGGGGGGATCTGTTGATGGCACTGTTATGGGGTGGGGGATCTGTGGATGGCACTATTATGGGGTGGAGGATCTGTGGATGACACTGTTATGGGGGAGATCTGTGGATGACACTGCTATATATGTGTCATCCACAGATCCCCCCCATAACATTGTCCCCCAGTACACCGGGCCCCACCGCTCACAACAGTATTTCTAAACAGTAATCCTTAACCTCTTAATAACTTTAACTAAAGTTGCGCTCTCCCCTGTATCAGCACTTACTAACGAGCATCCGGAACAGGCAGAGCGGCTGGCAGCGCCTGCTCCGTCTGCTTCATTCATAAAGTGGGAGGAGCAGGCTCGCGACGTCAGTGAGTGACGTAACGCTGCCAGCCGCTCTGCCTGCTCCGGATGCTCGTTAGTAAGTGCTGATACAGGGGAGAGCACAACTTTAGTTAAAGTTATTAAGAGGTTAAGGATTACTATTTAGAAATACTGCTGTGAGCGGCAGGGCCCGGTGTAAGAGTACAGTGACTGCACCGGGCCGGCCGCAAGTTCCCGGACTCCAGCCCCTCCTCCCTCCCTGCTGATACATTGCAGTCTGCGATGCTTCAGCATCGCAGATTGCAATGTAAAATGGCAGCATTCGCCCCATAATACGCAGGGGCATTCCCCCCCCCCCCACTTTTGGAAGGGGAAAGTGCGTCTTATGGGCCGAAAAATACGGTAATCAGTTTTTATTTTCTGATTATAGAATTTTTTATTTTATGTTCTGAACATGATTATGGGGGCAGCCATCTTGCCTGAGATGTTTTAACAGCTTTAAAAAAATTGCTTTATGGCAGCTCCTTGGGCCATAGACACAACAGTGAGGAGACCTCATTGACTTTTATGGGAAAGTTTTCTAGGCATGCTCTGTGATCTGTGCAGAGGACATTGTACAAGAAAAGAATAGATAAGCTCTGACAATCACCCTATTGCGAATGGTGGATCCTGTGTTATCTATACACAGAGGTGATATCATTATAGTGATCTGTGCAAACCAAGAAGTGGCGCCAATTATTAGACATAGTGGCCAGTGTGAAAACTGCTGGATTTTTTGTTTTAGTTTAAATATAAAAAGCAACATGGAAAATTAAAAATAACATCATCAAAAATTCTTTAAAAATATGTTAAACATAAGAAAAAGTGATTTAAACAGCAGGTCTGATGACACATTTCCTTTAAGGCACCTTTTCATGGGCCGATGATTGGGGCAATTATTGGGATGGAGTGTTCCTAGGAACATTGATTCCTGATAACTGCCCAGTTTAAACACGCCACCGATCAGCCCATGAACGAGAAAACGCACAGTCATCAGGTGAGAGCATCTTTCATGTGGAAACTAAGATCATTGTTTCTGTGTAAACAGGGATCTGCTGCCCAAAAATAATGAAAATGCATAGAGTTGAACGATTGCTGCAGTGGTCGCTTGTCCTACCTCTTCTGATGAGCAGGCAATTATTGGGAAAGAACGATTCATTCACGATAATTGCCTGCCGAGTGGGCTCATGTAAAGGTGACCTACACTGTACCCACTTTTGTGCCCCTGAGAAAGAACCCATGAGGATAACTGTCAGCTATCTCACTTGACCATCTTCACAAACCAAACCGAATCTATAAAAAGTTCGCTCATCTCTAATCTAGAGTATATGGGATAGAACTTAGGCTGAGTTTACACTTCAGTACTTGGTCAGTTATTTCCATCAGTTATTGTGAGCCAAAACCAGTAGTAAAGCCTCCACAGAGACCAGGTGTAATGATATGATTTGCACTTGTTCTGTTTTTTTGACCCAAACCTGGTTTTGGCTCCCAATAACTGATGGAAATAACTGACCAAATAACTGAAGCGTGAACTTGGCCTAACTTTAGATGATCACACACATTTACAAAGTTATTAAAGCCATAATATAGTCAGTATTCTATAGCCAGTAAAAAATATGAAAGGCCTTGTTTAGGAATTGGAAAAAAAGGGTCAAAAACAGCGCCACTCTTGTCCATGGGCTGTGTCTGGAATTAGTACTGGGCAGTAATACGTGTCACAGCCCATAGACATAAGAGACACTGGGGGAGATTTATCAAACTGGTGTAAAGTAGAACTGGCCTAGTTGCCCATAGCAACCAATCAGATTCCACCTTTTATTTTTCACAGCTCCTTTGGAAAATATAAGGAGGAATCTGATTGGTTGCTATGGGCAACTATGCCAGTTCTACTTTACATCAGTTTGATAAATCTGAAAAAAAAAAAAAAATAATAATAAATAAATAGACCTTTTTTTGACAACAATCCTTGACAACTGTTTTAGCTATTCAGAGAACACTGAAAAGGAAGCAGAGAATGTTAAATTAAGACGCCAATAATCAGGCAGGAAATAGTCTGTTTATTGATGAAATCATTGTTTGCTATACAAATGTCTCCTGACAAAAGAAAAATGCAAATACGAAAAGCCTGCAGAAGATATCTAACTACATTATGTAAGGCTGCAAAACCTTCATGAGAGGCCTTTATACAGCTATCTGAATTTGTGATTAATATAATCCGTTCACTGTGGTATAATCATATTTCTATATTACACACAATGAGTTAAAGGGGTATTCTGGTAATTTGAAGTTATCACCTATCAACAGTAGACTGTATAACAGTCCTACCATTGTGACCCCTATCTTCATAATGGGATCACCATACCCCTCAGGGACCCCCGAAATGAAAAGAGAGGCAGGTCAGACGGACACTGTTACTCCATTCATTGCTATGGACCTGCCAGAATTAGATGTACACTCACCTATGTCCAGCAGTCCTATATATAGATAAATGGAAAAGGATTGCACATGTTCAACCTGTCACTCTGCTAATTTCAGTGGCCCTGCCAGGTACTGGGTCCCAGCAGTAAGACCCCCACATACATAATATTTATCCTCTATCCTGTGTCAATGCTTATTAATGTCAAGGCTTCAGTAAAATGACATCTGCTATATGCCTTGGGGGAAAAGGCATGATACATCTGCTGTTACGGTTAGAGATGAGTGAATTTTAAAAAAAATCGATTTGCCGTTTCGCCAATTTTAATTTTTTTAAATTCAGTTCGATACGAATTTATTTGTGGTGAATTACGTTAAAAAACGGCTATTTCCTGGCCGCAGAGGGCCTTTACAGGGAAATAATACTGTGAGTCAGAATGACATTCAGATGACAGGATTCGCTCTTAGAATCACTGCACACTTTACTTATTTGGGCAGTCACAGGACCAAAACTGACCAAATAACTCAAGTATAACATGTAGTAAGCACTGCAGGGAGCATGTCTAAGACATGTAAGACGTCCGGGGGTTCCCGAACATTGTGGACACGGTCCGAGATGAGAGTCGTCCATGTGTTCAATACTGGATGTTATTGATGGCCAGCTCCGTGATGAATCCCAGCACTTGGATTAGGTAGTCCTTACTGAGGAACTTCACTTTTCCTTTATAATGCGCTGATGCCACAGATGCCATCACCTTGATGAGCTGGGTTGCTGATAAGTGGATTCTAAAGTGTCTGAAGAATTGCAAGTAAAGACATTGGAATAAATTGTCCACTTCCTCCAACGTGACCTCGTCCTTTGATTTAGTCCTCTGCGTGGATGGCATAAGAAATGTCCATGCAAGGTTCGACGGGCACTGAGAAAACAAACTCTGTGGCTGACACTGATCCAGACACGTCATTCCCAGTCCACATCGCTGCTAGCCACGTAAGGTCCTGAGAACTGATCACCAGATTACCGAATCAACAGTCAAAGTTTTTATGGAACCACGTTCCTACGATAGCCTTGAGCACCTCAGAGCCGTTATACAGGAAGAGCGGGAGGCAAGTTCGATAAATGTCTTTGGTAACACCTCCAAGATCGTCCTCTGTGTACGTCCTGCAAAACTAACCTGTCCACACAATCTGGTCCTCTGTGCTTGGCTTGGATGAAATCTGTATGAGCACAGCTAGTGGATCTCTGTCCTTTCCTTTGAGTCCAGGTAAACAGGAAAATTTGGCTTTTAGGTTCAGCTCTGAGCCCACTTAAATGGCAAGACCCTTCTGCTTCTCGGCAGCTATGTGGGCAGACAGGTGCTTGTAATACTCTTTCAGTCTGGTGTATGAGAAATTATACATCGGTGTCACGCTGTACAGAGTCCATTGTTTTTGAAGGAGCAAAGCAGCCTGTGCCGGATAAAGAGTTTCCTCCAAGGGGGTGCACTGCGGGATTTGTATTTGAGACAAGCTTCGCAATGCAGACCATCGACGTGCAGAGGTCAAGTTTCCGGGAGGATACCTCGGGCTGTGAAAATGACTGCTCCTTCGTGCCGATGACCTACTTCTGGGGGTTAACCCCATCAGTTGGTGTTTGCATATCCTTGCGATAAATGATGTTCCCGTACACTGACTGTAAACAGAGATCTTGACAGACAAATGTATCAAACTCTGCCGCCATCTTTCTAGGTGCCACGTCTCCAGTCCCCTGAATAGCCAGAAATACCAGCATTTGTTCCAGGACATGAAGCAATGGAATGACATCGTTCATCCCGTAGTCCTGGTGACTGACAAATAACGTGGCCTCCTCAAAGGGCCTGAGCAAACAGCAGGTGTCATGCATGAGCTGCCACTGTCTGACATTGAAGTTACACAGGGGATCAGTGGATCATCAAGAAATCGTTTATGGCCTTTCTCTGTTCATACAGTAGGTCCAACATATGTAGGGTAAAATTCCAACAAGTGGAAATGTCGCATATCAGCCTATGTTGGCGGATGCCGTTCTGCCGCTGCAGGTCAAGGAGGGTGTGCTTTGCGGTGTATGAGTGGCAGAAGTGCATGCAAAGTTTCCTGGCCATTTTTAGAATGACTTCAGGAAACTCTTGACAACCAGATTGAACACGTGTGCCATGCAGGGCGCATGGCTCAGCCCTCCTTGACGCAGTGCCGACTCAATGTTCTTCACGTTGTCGGTCACCATGGTTCTGATTTTCAGTTGTCGCGTAGAAGGCCAGGATTCGATTTCTTGCTGAAGCACATGGAGCAGTTCCTCCCTTGTATGACTCAGTTCGCCCAGGCAAATGAGGTGCAGAACAGCGTGACACCGCCGTGCTCTGCACATGTGGTATGCTGGAGGGGCACTATGAATTGCCCCTGCAGTGGAAGCTGAGGACACTGTGGAGGATGAGGAGGCAGAGGCGGACATTGTCGCTGGACCAACGGCTTGGCAACGTGGAGGTGGAAGCGGCATCACCTGGCCAAGTTGCTGGTGTGGCTGTGCAGGAATCACATCACCCAGTGGGCCGTAAAGGACATGTATTGTCCCTGACCGTAGTTACAGCTCCACATGTCGGCACTGCCGTGCATTTTGGCAGACCTCGACAGGCTCAAGGACTGGCCCACCTTCTGTTCTACATGTTTGTGCAGGGCTGGTACTGCCTTTTTGGCAAAGAAATGATGGCTTGGGACTCTCCACCTCGGCTCGGCACAAGCCATCAGTTCTCTGAAAGGTACAGAGTCCACCACTTGGAAAGGGAGGGACTGCAGCACCAGCAAATTGGACAGGAGCACGTTCAGCTTCTGTGCTGTCGGATGAGTGCATGCATACTGTTGTCTCTTGGCAATCGCTTCGGTGAACGATTGCTGACGGAATGAGTGACGAGGAATAGGAGGAGCAGGACCATCAGATGATGGGAAGGACAGACAGCTCCCTTTGGCTGAGGTGGTGGAGCCTTGACTGCCTGAAACCGGGTGCGTCACTGGGTGATGCAGAGGTTGCTTCAGCAGGCTGGACCACCACATCAGAGCCACGGTTCTCCCAGGCCACTTTATGGTGACGCTGCATATGTTGACGCAGGCCGTGGTGCCAACATTGGCACCCTAGCCACGCTTCACCTTCTGCCCACAGATTCTACATATGGCTACGTTCACCTCCTCCAGCGGCTTAACAAAAAACTGCCACACCGCCGAATAGGTGATTTCACCCCCAACACTACGCACTGACTGACTGCTACTGTCGCTGCCTCCTTGAACCCCTGCACCACTACTTCCTGGGCAGGTAGGCTGCCACTAAGTAGGTGGTCCACCCTGGGCACGTTGGCTACTGACCTTCCACTGCTGCCACCCTGCTGACTCCTGCCCACGCTAGTGACTTGCTGGCTCCACCGCTGGCTTATGGGCAAGCTGCCACCCTCTTTTCCCGATGATGATGAAGCCCCTTTGTCACACGGCTCCCAAGTGCGATCAGTGACATCATCATCATCGAGTACTGTCTGCATGTCACTGATGTCCTCCTCAACTGTCTCTGGGTCAGAACTGTTTGCAACACCAGCTCCCACGCCACTCTCCTCATCACTACTTGCCCGCCTAGCAGAGGAAGTGGCGGATGTCTCCTCCAGATCTTGGCTGGGCAGTAGGCTGGGCCGAGCCTACGGCATTTAATACTTTTTCGCGGTGAGGGAACTGAAAATGACGCTTCAGGACAGGTGGGGGCACAGGACCTGCTCCCGGGCCATGCCAACTAAGCGTCGTGTCAGAGGAACCCACCGACTCTTGGCTGGGGGTGTCTGATGTCACTTGGCATGAAGTGGATGACCGAGTCAGCTATTCAAGAATCGCTGGGTTGCTGGTCAAGACACAACCGCTAGATGAAACCGGGAGCTAAGGCCTCTCGCTTTGACCCCTGCTGCTATGCCCCCTTACTCTGCTGCGACCTCTGCCTGCGCCAGAAACATTTAGACCTCTGCCACTTCCCTGTGCAGGGCCTGGCACTTCTCTGTTTGACATACTGTTAGATTAAATACCCAAATGTTAGATCAAATATTTTTTAGTTTGCCATAATACACGGCAAACAGGTCTTTAGAGTATATCACTGCACCGCTGAACGGCAGTTAGGTCCTAATTATTTTTTTACTTTTACACAACATAAAAGGCTTTTCAACAGATAAGTACAACGCTGAACTGCAAATATATTTTTATTTCGCCACTAATACAAGGCAAACAGGGATTTAGAGTATATCACTGCACCGCTGAACGGCAATTAGGTCCTAATGTTTTGCTACTTTTACACAACACAAAAGGCTTTTCAACAGATAAGTGCAATGCTAAAAGGCGAATATATTTTAATTTCGCTACTAATACACGGCAAACAGGGCTTTAAAACATATCACTGCACTGCACAAGGGCAAATAAATTCTTCTTTTCCACTAATATATGGCAAAAAGGGCTTCACAACATATAACTGCATCGCACAAGGGCAAATAAGACGTACTCTAGAAATATTTCCTTGTAGTTTGGATCCTCAGTCAGTTCACCAAGGTGTAATAGGATGGTTCCTATTACCCAGTCTGTAACCTCCCCTACTGAATCCTGTTCTACATAAATGCTGTAGTACGATTCATCCCTATCCTTTGCCTGCACTTAAAAATAGTTTTTTCACCACAATCAAGTCTTTGCTATCACTGTCCCTAGCGCCTGCAGACGTCTCTCCCTGCACTAAGTACGCTGGTAAATGGCAGAATCTAAGATGGCCGACGCAATTTATAGGGCTGTGACATCACAGGACTAGCTGGCTGCTGATTGGCTGCATGCATGGCTTTATGGGTGATCCTCACTTTCCAGGGTTCCATTCTCCATGTCCTCACACGTGCAGCAGCCATTTTTAAAAAAAAAAGTGATTCGCTACCACGAAGCGCAAGGAAATTCAGCTTTGGTGCGAATTGAATTGTTCCTGAAATTCGGATGGAATTTTACTTCATCAGCTTCAATTCGCTCATCTCTAATTGTCAATTACATTTACCATTGTAGTGCACCATTTTTTTTTGTAAATTTCTGTTCTATTCAGACAACAACATTCGCACATTTGGCTATCCTGTGCACGATGTCTTTGTGGTACATGTGGTCCGCTGCGGGCATCCTCCATTGTATGCATTTTTGCTAGGGATTGCTGTTATCAACAGATCACATGTGCAGGATTTGTTCACCCAGTTAGAAAAACCTTTTTTGGCGTGTATTAGTGGAAAAGAAAAAGTATTATTTGCCATTCAGCGGTGCAGTTGTACAGTCAGGCCCATAAATATTGGGACATCAACACAATTCTAACAATTTTGGCTCCATACACCACCACGATAGATTTGAAATGAAACAAACAAGATGTGCTTTAACTGCAGACTGTCAGCTTTAATTTGAGAGTATTTACATCCAAATCAGATGAACGGTGTAGGAATTACAACAGTTTGCATATGTGCCTCCCACTTGTTAAGGAACCAAAAGTAATGGGACAATTGGCTTCTCAGCTGTTCCATGGCCAGATGTGTGTTATTCCCTCATTATCCCAATTACAATGACCAGATAAAAGGTCCAGAGTTAATTTCAAGTGTGCTATTTGCATTTGGAATCTGTTGCTGTCAACTCTCAAAATGAGATCCAAAGAGCTGTCCCTATCAGTAAAGTAAGCCATCATTAGGCTGAAAAAAAAACAAAAACATCAGAGAGATAGCAAAAACATTAGGCATGGCCAAAACAACTGTTTGGAACATTAATAAAAAGAAGGAACGCACCGGTGAGCTCAGCAACACCAAAAGACCCGGAAGACCACGGAAAACAACTGTGGTAGATGACTGAAGAATTCTTTCCCTGGTGAAGAAAACACCCTTCACAACAGTTGGTCAGATCAAGAACACTCTCCAGGAGGTAGGTGTATGTGTGTCAAAGTCAACAATCAAGAGAGGATTTCACCAGAGTGAATAAGGGCTTATTTGCCATTCAGCGGTGCAGTTCTATGTTCTAAAGCCTTTTTTGGGGTGTATAAGTGGGGAAAAAAAGGAGCTTATTAGCCGTTGTGTGGTGAAGTGAGAAAATTACAGCCTTTTTGTGGTGTATTAGTGGAAAACAAAAAGTATTATTTGCCTTTCAGCAGTGCAGTTATATGTTCTAAAGCTTTTTTTTGGCACGTATAAGTGGAAACAAATAAGGGCTTATTTGCCGTTTAGTGGTGCAGTTATATGTTCTAAAGCCTTTTTTGGTGTGTATTAGTACAAAAAAAAGGGCTTATTAGCCATTGTGTGGTGAAGTGAAAAAAATACAAAAAGTATTATTTGCCATTCAGTGGTGCAGTATATGTTCTAAAGCCTTTTTTGGCGTGCATAAGTGGAAAAAAAATAAGGGCTTATTTGCCGTTCAGTGGTGCAGTTGTATGTTCTAAAGCCTTTTTTGGCGTGTATTAGTGCAAAAAAAGGGCTTATTAGCCGTTGTGTGGTGAAGTGAGAAAATGACAACCTATTTTGAGGTGTATTAATTTCCTTTTCATTTATTTATTTGATCTAACAGTATGTCAGACAGAGAAGTGCCAGGCGGTTGTGTCTTGACGGGAGACAAAGAGAGAGAGAGAGAGAGAATCAAAATGTTTGGCAAAATTCGGGTTGCGTTTTTAAATTTTACAATCAATTGATACATATCACATATTTTTACTTTGGCTGTTAGACATGTTTGAGAAGATGTTTAAGGCTGGGTTCACACGAGCGTGTCCGGATTAGTTCCGGATGCGTCCCGGTGTGTTGCGGCAAACCCGCGCGAGTAGGAATGCAATTGCAGTCAGTTTTGACTGCGATTGCGTTCCGATGTTCAGTTTTTATCGCGCGGGTGCAATGTGTTTTGCACGCGCGTGATAAAAAAACGACTGTGGTACCCAGACCCGAACTTCTTCACAGAAGTTCAGGTTTGGGTTCGGTGTTGTGTAGATGTTATTATTTTCCCTTATAACATGGTTATAAGGGAAAATAATAGCATTCTGAAAACAGAATGCTTAGTAGGTGATCAGTTGAGGGTTAAAAAAAATAAAAAAAATTAACTCACCTTCTCCGTTTGTTCGCGTAAGTCCCGGTCTCTTCTTTACTTCTCAAAAGATGAACTATGGGCTAAAGGACCTTTGGTGACGTCAGATCACATGCTCCAATCACATGGTCCATCACCGCGGTGATGGACCATGTGATTGGAGCATGTGATCTTACGTCACCAAAGGTCCTTTAGCCCATAGTTCATCTTTTGAGAAGTAAAGAAGAGACCGGGACTTACGCGAAGAAACGGAGAAGGTGAGTTAATTTTTTTTATTTTTTTTAACCCTCAACTGATCACTTACTATGCATTCTGTTTTCAGAATGCTATTATTTTCCCTTATAACCATGTTATAAGGGAAAATAATACAGTGAATAGACTGTCACCTAGCAACCATGCGTGAAAATCGCACAGCATCCGCACTTGCTTGCGGATGCTTGCGATTTTCACGCAACCCCATTCACTTCTATGGGGCCTGCGTTGCGTGAAAAACGCAGAATATAGAGCATGCTGCGATTTTCACGCAACGCACAAGTGACGCGTGAAAATCACCGCTCATCTGAACAGCCCCATAGAAATGAATGGGTCAGGATTCAGTGCGGGTGCAATACGTTCACCTACCGCATTGCACCCGCGCGGAATACTCGCCCGTGTGAACGCAGCCTAAGAAGCATCAAAACTAATTTATAGGGGATTATACAGTGGATATAAAAAATCAACACACCCCTGTTTAAATGTTAGGTTTTTGTGCTGTAAAAAAATGAGACAAAGAAAAATCATTTCAGAACTTTTTCCACCTTTAAAGTGACCTATAAACTGTACCACTCAATTAAAAAACTAACTGAAATCTTTTAGGTGGAGGGAAGAAAACAAAAACAACTAAAATAATGTGGTTGCATAAGTGTGCACACCCTCTAATAACTGGGCATGTAGCTGTGTTCAGAATCAAGCAAACACATTCAAAATCATGTTAAATAGGAGTCAGCATACACCTGCCATCATTTAAAGTGCCTCTGATTAACCCCAAATAAAGTTCAGCTGCTTTAGTTGGTCTTTCCTGAAATTTTCTTAGTCGCATCCCACAGCAAAAGCCATGGTCCACAGAGAGCTTCCAAAGCATCAGAGGGATCTCATTGTTAAAAGGTATCAGTCAGGAAAACGGTACAAAAGAATTCCAAAGGCATTAGATATACCATGGCACACAGTGAAGACAGTCATCATCAAGTGGAAATAATATGGCCCAACAGTGACATTACCAGGAACTGGACGTCCCTCCAAAATTGATGATAAGACGAGAAGAAAACTGGTCTGGGAGGCTACCAAGAGGCCTACAGCAACATTAAAGGAGCTGCAAGAATATCTGGCAAGTACTGGCTGTGTGGTACATGTGACAACAATCTCCCGTATTCTTCATATGTCTGGGCTATGGGGTAGAGTGGCAAGACGAAAGCCTTTTCTTACTGAGAAAAACATCCAAGCCAGGCTACATTTTGCAAAAACGCATCTAAAGTCTGCCAAAAGCATGTGCGAAAAGGTGTTATGGTCTGATGAAACCAAAGTTGAACTTTTTGGCCATAATTCCAGAAGATATGATTGGTGCAAAGACAACACTGCACATCACCAAAAGAACACCATACCCACAGTGAAGCATGATGGTGGCAGCATCATGCTTTGGGGCTGTTTTTCTTCAGCTGGAACTGGGCCCTTAGTTAAGCTAGAGGGAATTATGAACAGTTCCAAATACCAGTCAATATTGGCACAAAACCTTCAGGCTTCTGCTAGAAAGCTGAACATGAAGAGGAACTTCATCTTTCAGCATGGCAACGACCCAAAGTATATGTCCAAATCAACAAAGGAATGGCTTCACCAGAAGAAGATTAAAGTTTTGGAATGGCCCAGCCAGAGCCCAGACCTGAATCTAATTGAAAATCTGTGGTGTGATCTGAAGAGGGCTGTGCACAGGAGATGCCCTCGCAATCTGACAGATTTGGAGTGTTTTTGCAAAGAAGAGTGGGCAAATCTTGCCAAGTCAAAATGTGCCATGCTGATAGACTCATACCTAAAAAGTCTGAGTGCTGTAATAAAATCAAAAGGTGCTTCAACAAAGTATTAGTTTAAGGGTGTGCACACTTATGCAACCATATTATTTTATTTTTATATTTTTTCTTCCCTCTACCTAAAAGATTTCAGTTTGTTTTTCAATAGAGATGTACAGTTTATAGGTCATATTAAAGGTGGAAAAAGTTCTGAAATGATTTATCTTTGTCTCATTTTTTTACAGCACAGAAACCTGACATTTTAACAGGGGTGTGTAGACTTTTTATATCCACTGTACATGTTCATAGTTTTTTGCAAATGAGCTGTTACATGCATAGAGGGCGAGCTCAAGCCACTCTGTGCACCCTTGCTCTTCCTGCTTCCTCTGATAGCCCCTCTCCTGATTGACAGGACCAAGTTCCTGCATAGTCATCTTGCCTGGCCCTCCAAATCTAAGCACTTCTCATTTTACCATGTTCCATCTTGTCCTAGATTGTGCCTAGTGTTGAATCTTGGTCTCATTTTAAAGCCAACATTATACCTTTGAGATTTATCAGTACGGTAATAGGATTCCTGAATTTACCAAGTGAATATAAATGCACATGTGACATATTAAAAACTGTTGCCCCAGCAGGAGTAAGAAAAACTCTAAGTCTAAAACACATAATAAATATGACGCTTGCTATCGAATCCATTTTTGGCACAATTTATGTAAGCTTTTAGCACAAAAAGCACAATAAAGTGAAATAGAACTGCTTCCTAGACATTTGTCTATCTTTCTGGGACCATTTATATACTTAATATAATAATATATAATGTTTCGCCTGTCTTCTCATGCCTGCTATACAGAGAAAGGTAAACCCTTTGACATTCTTCTATAAGGTTTCTATTTTCAGGGTTTGAGAGTCTGGTCATATTAACAGGGTTTTCTTTCATCTTCTCTTGTCCTTCATTCTTTTGGTTTTGCCTGTGGCACATGGTCAACCACACTTAACTGCATCGAGGAAAATTTCCTTTATATCCAGATTTTTTAATTGTATCAACATCCCTCATCCTTTTCCCATTAGAATAACCACTAAGACATGCACGGATCACACATATTGTCCACTGGAACATACAAAACATTTCATTTTTCAAGGGCAATAATAAATTAATGCACTTTCCAAGAAAAACAGTTTATTGTAGGCAGCCAACTCTATATGCCAAATGGACATTTATTGCAAAATCCTGTTTTGTGAAATGTATTTTATTGTAGAATAATATATTTTCTTTATCATTTAGCTATTGTCGGATTCTGCCCCAGGCCGGCCTTACCCTTTTTTTTACAGGACCATATCATTGATTGCTTACATTCAGTATTTCAGTGCTGCTCAAACATTCAGATGTCTGTGCAATATGTGAAGCAGTCTTAATGAGTTATCAAGTGTTAAAGAGGTTAAACCCCCCTCCCCCTTCATTCCTTCCAGATGCAGATCGTATAGGTCTTGGTATTGTGAGTCCACCCATTCAGCTGTAGACAAGCCGCAATGTTTATGACTGTTTTCAGAGCAACAACAGACCCGGGCAGGCCCACCCATTGAAATTAACACACCATATGAATTATGTTTAATGAGTATCAGCTTTGCAGTACAAGGGGCACTGTTGGTTTAAAATTCCCTTAAATGGATTATGCCATGACTGATTCAAAATCATAATTCATAAAGTACATGACAATCTCTTTATAACAAAGCTACCGTAGAAGCAAAGATCTTCCCATTCATTGCTCCAATTGTTAGACTATTTGTACAGGTATTTCAGGCTGGCAGCTCAGATGGCACATCCTTTCTCAGGGTGTGTGTCCTTTTTTAATAGACAGTGACAGTCGAAGGTTTAAACTGACTCTTGTGCAACCACCTCTGTGAGGTGGTCAAGAAATAAAGAGAAGAACAAACAGCAAGTGGCGCTACACATAAGCATTTTATTGAATAGTTCAGTGGCTAAGCTAAATGTTTTTTAGAGATGGGACGGGGGATTCGTCGAATCCACGAATCCCTCGAATCTTGCTGGATTCGTGGGATTCGTGGACTCGAATCCCGACGTAATTTACTGGATACGAATCCCGGTGGGAGGGACTGGGAGGAGGAGCTGGGGGCCGGTGCGTTCACTGTGCTCCGGCCCCGCCGCTCCAGTACAGTTATAAAATGTGTAATTCTATTAATAATGATACATGCTGCCCCCTCTGTAGTATAACATTTAATATATCCTACTCACAGGGCTACTGATATCGTAATACAGGCCGGCCGGGCAGACGAGCGGCAGAGTGACTGACTGACGTCACGTTCCTGCGCCGACTACTTTATGAATGACGATATCAGTATCCCTGTGAGTAGGATATATTAAATGTTATACTACAGAGGGGGCAGCATGAATCATTATTAATTGAATTACACATTTTATAACTGTACTGGAGCAGCAATGGGGGGTCTGTGGGTGACACTGTTAAGGGGTGGGGGGGTCTGTGGATGGCACTGTTATGGGGTGGGGGGGTATGTGGATGGCACTGTTATGGGGTGGGGGGGTCTGTGGATGGCACTGTTATGGGGTGGGGGGGTATGTGGATGGCTCTGTTATGGGGTGGGGGGGTCTGTGGATGGCACTGTTATGGCGGGGGGGGGGGTCTGTGGATAGCACTGTTATGGGGTGGGGGGGTATGTGGATGGCACTGTTATGGGGTGGGGGGGTCTGTGGATGGCACTGTTATGGGGTGGGGGGGTCTGTGGATGGCACTGTTATGGGGTGGGGGGGGTCTGTGGATGGCACTGTTATGGGGTGGGGGGGTCTGTGGATGGCACTGTTATGGGGTGGGGGGGGTCTGTGGATGGCACTGTTATGGGGTGGGGGGGTCTGTGGATGGCACTGTTATAGGATGGGGGGTCTGTGGATGGCACTGTTATAGGATGGGGGATCTGTGGATGCCAGGGGGAGAGGTGAGAGGCACTATGATACTGGCACATTATGGGGGGAGGTGGCACTATAATACTGGCACATTATGGGGGAGATGGCACTATGATACTGGCACATTATGGGGGGAGGTGGCACTATAATACTGGCACATTATGGGGGGAAATGGCACTATGATACTGGCACATTGGGGGAGATGGCACTATAATACTGGCACATTATGGGGGAGATGGCACTATGATACTGGCACATTATGGGGGGAGATGGCACTATAATACTGGCACATTGGTGGGGAGATGGCACTATGATACTGGCACATTATGGGGGGGAGATGGCACTATAATACTGGCACATTGGGGGGGAGATGGCACTATGATACCGGCACATGGGGGGGAGGAGAGAGGCAATCCGCACTTGATACTGACACATGATTAGGGGGGCATCTATGGGGACACTTACTGGCACATTATTGGGTGGCACTGTGGGGCCACTTCTTATTGGCACATTATTGGTGGGCACTATGGGGGCATCTACTGAGGCCACAAAGAAGGGGTATTTTATATGGGGCTCTGTGTGGTACTAGTATTATCAGGGGTATTAGCTGTTTCTTAAGTATAGTATTGGGGAGCCCAGCGGAACAGTATTGGGGGTGTTAGGATGATTTGTCCAGAAGATGGGAGGATGATGGAAAAGTAGTAAACTAAGATTTTTTTTGTCAAACTGCAGAGACTAAAAATGGCAGAAAAATTGTGGTCTGGTCTAAAGGTCTGAAAGGAGAAGAAGAGGAAAGAGAACATCTACATCAAAGGAGACGTCACTGGATGTAAGAGGTATGTGGCGCTGTATTACCCTGTATGTTCTGTAGTGATAGGAGCAGGGGTCATCGCGGTCATATAGGGTGCGACCGTGACTGGGAGGTGGAGGGTCAGACAAACTGACGCGGTCTGACTTTGTTTCTTACACTGTTCACACAATTATGTACAGGATTCGTAGGATTCGAGATTCGAAAGATTCAATATATTCGAGAACCTTTTCGGATTCGGATTTGAAAAAAATTGGATTCGTCCCACCTCTATTTTAAATGCATGCAGTTACAAAAGTATTCAGATCCAGGTGATGGTTTGAAAAATGTAGAATATTTTTCGTGATACAAACCCTTTTAGGCTTAGAATATTGGTTTGTTAAAGGACAACCTCTGTAAGATGAAAATATTATAAATTCTAGGGGTTTCCTGGCTCCTCATATTAACAATCTATCCTCATGAACGGTCAATAATATCTAAGCAGCTGCTCTTTCCAGCCTCCAGTGCAGGAGCTACCTCTTAAATGAAGTAGGAAGGACAGCTCCAATCAAAGTGTAGTGGCCTTGCCAGGTTACTGCACCTCACCTCCCATTGAAGTGAACTGGACCTAAGCTGCAGTAATCCAGCATGGCCACTACACTTTGAGCTGGACTATGCTAACTGTTTCATTCAGAGGCTATCAGGAACAGCTGATTGGTGGAGGTGTTGAGCTCCCACTGATCGGATATTGATCACCTATTCTGAGTATAGTCTCAAATCTATTAGACCACAGCACTCTTTCTAAATCTGGCAAACTTGGGTGCACGTCCGGGTTGTGTTCTTTAGCTCCACCTCAAGAACTGTAAGTATCACATAGATTTAGACAGCACTCCGTGGTGATGATGATAATCAGTAAATGTTTATTTCATATCATTTCAGCTGGGCACAGTGGTACACAAGTCGCAACGTTTCGGGCTAACATTAGCCCTTCATCAGGCACTAACGAGACCACATGTCAGACGCTGCCGGCACCTATGGGAAAGCCTAATGGATCCGTCTGGTTTCCGTTATGCTGGACGGAAATCAAAGTCTTTGAAGACATAGTTTCTGCAAAATCTGCAGAGACAAGTTGTGGCCGGGAGACGTCATCATGGTGGTCTGTTCCAGATGGGGAAAAACTCAGAAGGTGACATCACCTGTAATCTAGCAATGTTTATATGTACCACACATGGGTCTGGTGCGGCATTTATGTATCCATGAACTTGGATCTGGTGCTGTATTTTACTTATGGGCTTAGTTCTGGTGCTGTATTTATGTAGTAAAAATGTTTCTAGTGCTGTTTATGTGTTTTGAGCAATGTTCTGGTGCTGTATTCATGCAGTAAACTTGGTTCTGGTGCTGTATTATTTATAGGCCCAGGATGCATTCAGAGAAACTCGCACCATTTTGTATGCAAGTTCAGTCAGTTTTGTCTGTGATTGCGTTCAATTGTTCATTTTTTTCCGCACGGGTGCAATGTGTTTTGATGCGTTTTTCACGCATGTGACAAAAAACTGAAGGCTTACAAACAACATCTCTTAGCAACCATCAGTGAAAAACGCATCGCACCCACACTTGCTTTCGGATGCAATGCGTTTTTCACTGAAGCCCCATTCACTTCTATGGGGCCAGGGCTGCGTGAAAAACGCAGAATATAGAACATGCTTCACTTTTTACGCAACGCAGAACTGATACGTAATAAAAAAAACTTTCATGTACACAGACCTTTTGAAATGAATGGGTCAGGATTTAGTGTAGCTGCTATGGGTTCATGTCACGCATTGCACCCGCGCGGAAAACTCGCTTGTGTGAAAGGTGCCTTATAGGCTTGGTTCTGGGGCTGTATTTATGTAGTGAACTTGGTTCTGGTGCTGTATTTATTAAGTGAACTGTATTTATTAAGTGAAATGGGTCAGTGCTGTGTGCTTGCCCCCCAGGCTAAAATTTACCAGTCAGCCCCTGACTCTATGTGCCTCCATATGAAATTCGAGGAATTTAGAGGTATGATATGAGCATGTATAAATCTAAAAGTGTTGTATCACAGATCAGTAGAACGTGGAACTGTATTATGGTTGTGGACAAGCGCGCTTAAGTTCTTGTCACAAGAACCCCTTTATCTGTTGAAGCTGTACCTTCAACCACCTGAAGTTGGCTTAAAAAAGTCCCGGTAATCATCTGTTACCTCTAATAAAAGCTTTGGACCATATTATGGCAGTGAGTCTGGAATCAAAGTGTCAACCAACAGATTCGACTTTGGACTTCTCCTAAGGGAGTCTCCTGTTATTCACCCTATAACCTCCATACAGGGATCTGGACTTCAGTGCAGGGGAACCACTAAGCCGAAACCTCTTGGAGTAGTCTTTGCGTAGTTGACAGCTGAACCA
This sequence comes from Bufo bufo, assembly GCF_905171765.1. Classification (NCBI taxonomy): domain Eukaryota; kingdom Metazoa; phylum Chordata; class Amphibia; order Anura; family Bufonidae; genus Bufo; species Bufo bufo. Next base: position 593,227,064 of record NC_053391.1, read on the forward strand.
CAGTAAGTCAGAGACACCAGTGCAGTGCACTGGAGGGTCAAGCAAAACTGTAGTCAGGGGCAGCCCTAGGTAAGGGCAGGCAGAATACATACTAAACGATCCAAGGTCAAGGTAGTCAACAAAGGGTCAATATGGAGGTCAGGCAAAAGTCAGGTCAGGCAGCAAAGGGTCAGAATTCAGTAGCATGGGCAGACAACAGAATACAGCAAAACTTTGCAGGAACTAGCAGGCTGGACAACCTATTTCTCAGGCACCCTCCAAGTGGGGACAGTGCCCTAGGTACAGCAGGTTGCCAGCCATTGGCTGGTGAAAAATAGGGCGCACACACAGGCCCAAAGGACAGAGGAGGAGAGGCCTTGCCAGAAAGCAGGCCACAGCCTTTGGGGATGGACATAACAGACCTGGCGGTTGGACCTGCCAGAAAGAAGACACAGGGAGGTGGGTTCAGACTGATAGGTGAGGTAAGTGGAACAACGGCAGCTCTCAGCCACAGCTGTAACAGCCCACCATACTTTTCTGTACAGAACTTACTGTGCAGGCTGCATCTCTGTGCTCTGGCTAATATACGGCATATGGAAAAGAGTTGTCTTGATATGATAGCATCATATTCTCCTGGCAAACAGGTTCTTTTCTGTATTTTACGGAATGCATTGGAATCCTGGATCGGTTCGCCAAAAGACAGATGGCAGCAATTAAACAATAAAAACAACCATGTACATTTATCAAGAATAAAACTATTTACTATGGAGCCACTTTGATGTTTGGGAAATTGAAACAATAACTCAATGTTCATATTTTATAGTCAGAACAAATGCCCAATTCTACAAAAGTTCATGTCAAACTGGGGAAAAAAAAAACAATACAGATTGAGATGTTTTATACCTAGGTGGTCTGGGATACTAAAACTGGAAATCTAACTGGCAATATGTTTTATATCAAAACGTATCATCCAATACTGTGTGTGGAGGGGGAGGGGGGACTGTTTAATATCAAGAACATCCTGGAAACTGCTGCTATATTGACTCATTGCAATGTTCCTATGACAAATGAAAGATATATCAGTCATCAGGATCTATTTGCATCACTTTACACTGTTGTGAAGCCAACCTTTCAATAAATAGCATAGTTCACGACTGAGCATTTATCCAGCTGCTCCTTTCATTTAGGGATCCCATTTACCAGAGAAAATGGACCAAAGAAGCAAAGTCCCTTCTTTGGTGGCACACATGTAAAGTCTCACTCCATGAGTGACCAGCTTATTACAATATATCTTCTATTAGTTCTTCCACATGCCAAGAAATAATGGTGAATTTGGACATTCAAACAGAATGGTAAAGAAATGACACGTGCCATGTCTGTTATATTGTTTTCTGAATGCTTACAGCTGTGTGAAGGGTAAAGGGAATCTTTCCCTGGTTTGAGCATATTAAGGTGTTACTACTGCCATGTACAATACAATACCTTATTTCTTGCTGTAGTTTCATGGTTTCATGAGCGATAAAATCCACTTTTTATGTTATTCAAATGAGTGTCCAAGGTGCCCAGAGGGGCGTTATTATCTTAATCTGGAGCCCAGGAACTCCCCCGTACAGTGCCCAGCCCGCCTTCCTTTAGAGCCCAAGCATGCCTCTTCCAGCATAAGTAACTGCCCACACCCGAACTCTTTGCTGCCGCCCCCTCCGCTATGTGAAATCTCACACAGGTGCAGTACCGCGGACTGACTGCGCCTGCGTGATGTAGAAGCTCCTGAGGGCAATAGCTTTAAATTTGTCACTGGGATCGGCGCATGCCCAGTGACACATTTGAAGCTGTTGCCCGCAGGAGCTTCTACATCGGGCAGGCAGTCCACGGTACTGCGACTGCGTGAGATTTCACATAGCGGAGGGGGGCAGCGGCAAAGAGTTTGGGTGTGGGCAGTTACGTATGCTGGAAGAGGCATGCTTGGGCTCTAAAGGAAGGCGGGCTGGGCACTGTCCGGGGGAGTTCCTTGGCTCCATATTAGGATAATAACGCCCCTCTGGGCACCTTGGACACTCATTTGAATAACATAAAATACAATTTGAAAAATATATATATTAGTGTATAATAAAACAGTGGGGGAGATTTACTAAAACTGGTGCAGAGGAAAACTGGCTTAGTTGCCCCTTGTTAGGAAAATTTACTCTCTTTTACCTAACTTGTCCCTGTCTTCAGATTTCGGCGATCAGCTTGAATTAAGTCTAACCGGTACCGGGAGAATGAACTAGATTGACCAGATGAACACATGTCTATTTCCAATCCATTCTGGTTTATTCACAGCTGGCAAACAGTTTTAATAGAGGGGGTTGAGCTTCCTTTACATCCAATCATATGTTAGCATTAGCATTAGTATTTGACCAATAGTATGGTCACACATAAGCTCTGCATTAACATAATAGCTGACTCATAGTAACAGCATTTGACCAATCAGGTATATACACATGAGCTAGCAGACACTTGAGCCAGATGACCTTATATGGCTTGGACTGTTCATACTTTCAAACTAAGGCATGTATGGATTTCTTGAAACAGTTTAAGGAAGTGTCTCACATTCCATAGGGGGAAGGGAGGTTTTGTAGTGCACTAACCAAATGTAATACACGTGGCTAAATGAGACAAAATGGAGTCACATATATCCCATCAAATCCCCTCTTAGAACCTTATATATATATATATATATATACTATATGGTTCTTTCTCTGCTCTTCCTTGGTTTGCTTATAAGCCTTTAGGTATTCCATGTACCCTTCAGGAGTATAATCCTCAGGCTTTGTTGAGGTTGGGTTTACCTCTTCTACCTCTATCGGAGTATAGAGGAATGTCGAGTGTACCCCTTTCGGCCACCTTTTTGACATATGGCTAGAAGGGAGGGCACACACTGCAGACAACAGCAGAGACCCACTATTGCAGCGACCACGGCAAATGCCACTCCTAAAACATACCTTATTTGACCAAAGTCAGGTATTCAGCCAAAAAGCCAGTCCCACCAACCTTGGTCAACATCCTGTTTTATATGTTTTCTCATCTCCTCTAATTGGCCTATTTTATCTTTTATTCCACGGGAGTGATCTAATAAATGGAAACAACACATCCCTGCGAACGCTGAGCATCCTACACCATGTTGGAACAATAAATAGTCAATAGTTGCCCTATTCTGCAAGATAGCCTTTCCATACGATTGTATATCCAGCAGCATATCTTGCAGAATTGCACTAGTGATATTTATCTGTTTTACCATAAAACAGGCAAGTTTTGATATTGTCCTGTGGTTATATATGGCCAAACCTGGTACTCCTATCAAAGATACCCCTAAACTCATATATTCTGATCTAGAGAGGAGATTCACATTATAATCACAATTTTCTGGTAACTGTAGGGAAGTGTCTCTCGTGTGTCGTGTCTGCATTACTGGGAATAGTGGTATCATTGTTAATGTCAACCTAGCTATTGTACAGGGTCCCTCTGTAATATTGGCCGGTATATATGTGTAACTAGTATTCCCACAGGCCAATACCCATCCTGCTGGTAGAGGTACATGTTTGTCTAGGGATGGTACTGTTTTTTTTTGTAATATTACATTGCATATTCTTTCCTGATATTATCTTTTTACAACTACCTAAATCTCTATCACAAATATTTGGTTTAGTCTTATTCTGCATTTTTGCTTGTATGCAGGGAGGCAATAGTGTCTCATCACAGGTGAAGTTATAACATATTTCTGCTGCTGTGACAAGACCTGTAATTACTTCTATCATATTACTTTGCAGAGTCTCATATGTAGGACAGTCATAACAAGCATGATAAGGATTTACATATCCATATTTAACATCATGATCCTCCATATCTGCGTCATTCCATTGGGAACGTAGGAGCTCCGTCCATACATCTACTGGGGTGGGGACCGCTACCAGACATGTCTCCAAAATGTTAGATGCCGATAAAGTGGTTTGGAGACAAAAGTCAGTTAAGTTCAGAGTTTTGGCCAGGTACAGCCATAAGTTCTCCTTTGTCTTGCATAGACTGTCTTCCCCTCTGCATTCTGTTTCCAGGTATATCTGTCTGTTCCACAGCCATGGGACAGTAAGTAGGAGACACAAAATTACAATTATTAAGGCACTACATCTCAGCCATCTCAAGGAATTTCCCGACTGCGTCATCTTGTTGGGGGTCAAGGCTGTCTGCCTCCGTTAGTACCCCTTCTGTATCTTCTTCGAGGTCAAGGCTGTCTGCCTCCGTTAGTACCTCTGGGCCTCGTTGGAGGTCAGGGCTATCTGCCCCCGTTAGTACCTCTCTTTTCTTCATCAACTTAATCCTTGTGGCGTGGATCCACGTGGGCGATTGTTCAGTGAGAACTGCTGTTCTGGTGATCACGACTACCTCGGTGGGTTGTCCGTAGGTGAAACTTCCTGGTTCCTTTCCCTTTTTTAAGATCTTGATCATCACCTGGTCGCCTATCCGGAATGGACGGGTTGATTCCTGTGAAAGAGAAGGAGACTTACAAGCCACTTTTTCTTCAGTTTTACTGAGGACTTTGATCAGATTAGTACTTCTCTCTGATCAGGTCCAAGTCCCCTTCCTGCACCACCAGGGGGCGTCTTGCCCATGGTGTGGGGAAAGGCCTACCCATGAGTATCTCAATGCTGTTTATGTCCTACTCTGTGGAAATGTGCTACTTAAGATGGAAGCACTGTATTGGGGGAATGCATAACTTCCCCTCTTTGCAGACTAATTCTAATCCTGTCTTAGGATTTTTCTGCAATACTGGATAACACCAGTCTTGCTGTTCCTGTTCAGTGGCATACCACTGAAGATCAGTAAGCATTTGCAACATCTCAGGGGTTGGAGGTGCCAAACATGGCATCTCCCAATGGTTATACAAACCTGTGAGGTTGCTTTTCGCCACCTTAACTGCCAGCGCATTGCCCTGTGAGACATGATCCTTACCATCTGCTGCCGTAAATCCTCTCCTCTGCCAGATCATACCATGGTCCCACACTACCCCATGTGTGTACCTACTTCTCAGTATAAATGGTGACAGGTCTATCAGCATGTAGAATACATGTCCTAGTGAGTGCAATGAGCTCAGCTGCCTGCTGTGTTGAGTGTGGATGTCCTTGAGTAGGCCCACAACATCATGAGTGGTGTGCAAAATGGTGTAATGTCACATTGTGAAAGAATTTGTCAACTCTACCATCATAGCACAGGCTGCAAGAGAACACAGACATGCTGGCATCCCCTGGACAGAGGTGGGCATTACCTTTGAGAAAAACACACAAGGACGCAACTTGCCTCCGTTTTCTTGTGTCAGTACACCCGCCATGGTTTTACAATTTTGGCGTGCAAACATGTGGAAGGGCATATTATAGTCAGGGAGGCCCAGCCCTGGGCTCGACATGAGTAAACATTTCAAATAATCAAATGCATTGTACATTTCAGAAAACCATTTAATCAAATCTGGATTTCCATCCAGAGTGGCTTGCCTCAAAACATTGTCAATAGTGGGAGCAATCAGTAATCCATTGTCTACCGTTTATCATACCAAGGAAAGATAACATTTCCTTCTTGGTGTGCGGGGCGACCAAACCCGCAATAGACTGGACTCTTTCTGCGCTGATTCTCCGTTCACCTTTTGTGAGGACAAAGCCCAAGTATTCAACCTGCATTTTACACCATTGCATTTTCTTAAGTGTCACTTAGTGACCATATCCTGACAATCATTATAACAGTGATAAACCATCCTGAATGCTGGCCTCTGCTGACATACTACACAGTAACAAATCATCGACATATTGCAGCAGCACAGAACCTTGGGGGGATGTACCATGATTCTAACATCGCTTGGAGGACTATGCTGTACACTACAGGTGAATCAGCATATCCCTGGGGCATTTCTGCACCAGGTCAGTTGGCGTCTGTCAAAGGAAAAAGCAAAAAGTAGTCTGGTTATCTTATCTACTGGGATAGAAAAGAAAGCATTTTTCAGATCTATCACACTGAACCAAACAGCGTCTGCTGGAATGGCAGATAATGATTAAGTGACATCAGATACAACAGGGGCTATAGGCACAATGATGTTGTTGATGGCCCTTAAATCCTGTACAAAGCGGGTAGTACCATCTGCCTTTGTCACTGGATTCACGGGCGTGCTGTAGGGTGAAATCACCTCTTCCAGGATTCCCTTTTGTAGGAATTCCTTTATCATTGGCCTAAGCCCATCAAGTTTCTCTTTTTACAGCAGGTATTGTTTCTGGAACACTGAGATGACACCTGGTTTCACAGTAGCTGTGTAATGTGTGCAATCTATGAATCCTGTGTCATATTCATTTGAGGACCATAATGCAGGGTTAATGTTATTCTGGGTGGTCCTGTATGTTTGCAAGAATCAGTGGCACTGGTGTAGAGACTGGAATGAGACCTGAGTGTACTCTTATGTCCTGATTCTTTGCTGATACCTGCAAGTCAAGCTTAATGAACAAATCTCTCCCTAATAGGCTGACTGGGCAATCTAGTATAATGCTAAATACATGACATGATGTATTCCCTGTCCATGGTTTCTACTGGTAAGGAATCTGTTTTGTATGTCCTTGTCAGTACCCCATTTATTCCCATAGTGGGCTCACATTTCCTTCCTCTCATTCTGAATCACCTAAGTCCACCCCTTTTGGTGGACGCTTTGGTCTGTCCTCTGTTCTGCCATTAGTATCTTAGCTGTCCATACGAGCAGAGCTCTGATGTTAAGCACAACACTGAACATGTAACATATAACTGCAAACATTGAAACAAACAGATCTGACAATACAGACATGAACACACAAAGGGCCCATAAAAACTTTTCATTGAAATAAAAATGTACAGCTTGATCAATGCTGTTGGTACCAATAAAAAACCCAAAAACTTCCAAGAAAATAAAATAAAATTCTTAATGCGCATATTTAAAAACAAATACCGCATTCATATACATTTTCATGTACTCATCTTCACAAACCAGCTCATAACCACGCCCTTACACATAAAATATGAATTGCACACACACAGCTCTGCTACGTACATACAACTCAGAGCCACACCCATTCACATTCCACTGAATCATGTATCTTTCACCCAATCACACAATCTCTTTGTTACATTCCAAAATTTGCAGCACAGACAAACACAGCTTTCCGGGAAGCAGATATTCATACCACACCCAGAATTGCTGATGGTCTGTCACTGTAAAACAATATACATGTTAATCATACAGTCATTTTGTTAAAATTAACAAACCATCTTATATGCCATGTAGTTTTTTTGTTTAGTGGTATACACATGCCCCTTATTCTATATAACTACGCCTTCTACTTCCTCTTGTCTTGCGTCTCTTATTTCAGGAGTGTTCAAACAGGGGAAGTAAAGCAATACATCAAGACGTTCAGCTGTACCACATGTTCCTCAAACTTTTACTCATATCTGAATAAGGACTTAGCAACCTTAGATTGATACGAGTGGACACTTCCAATTAGCATCATCACTGCAGGCACATTTTAACCCATCGGAACATACAATTGGGAAAGATCTAATCCAATACTGGAGCCCTGTCTGGAATATCTTAGAAATAACACAGGTTAGTATCTTCACATTCTGCTGATGCATTTACCAATTAGCAGCCCCCCTCCCCCCTCAACCCCCATATGAAATTCCTGAGCAGAGGAGGGGTGTGAGATGGGAGGGGGCTCTCTCTGAAAACACATCCCAGACAGAACAAGAAGAAGTTCTTGTAGGACTACAAGTGACATTTTGGAATGTGGTGGGGGGGAGGGATGCCTCATGGCAACCTTTGTTCTCTATAGGATTCAAAATCCTCCATCTTGAAATAAGAAATGCTGCTCATTTCATTTCTCTAACTTCAATTATCAATACACTTATGCATTAACTGTCCATCTTTTAGTGCTGTAATCTCTAATTCCAGGGCTATAAATCGTCACTATTTAAACACACACAGATCATTAGGGCAACAAAACTTAACCAGTTCATTTCTGAACGTTTAACACAAGCCCTTTCTAATTGCAAACACTGAAACACTTTTTCCCTTGCCATGAATTAACTTCCTGACTCTGCTGTGTCTTGTCACTCACTATAGCCCCCCTTCACAATCACGGGAGTTCTGATGTAACCAGTCTGTAAGCTTCTAACAGATTTTTACAGATTTTCATCCCTGTTGCCAGCCGGGCATAACATTCTGTTTCACATTTTAACTGTCAATTCTCACATCCTGCCCAATTGTCTACTCATGTGTTAACTAGGAAATCATTTGTGGGACTAGACCGTGCAACAAAGTTTACATGTTGGCAGTGATAGAAACAGAATGATTTCAAAGCGGGATGCGACCGTAAACTTACCACCCGGCCAACATCTCACACAGACAGATAATCTTAATACTTCTAAAATACTTATACTATATATACATAAGAGTTAATTCAAGCTTGTATCCTTCTGTTCCCGGAACAGATTATTCTTATATATAGTGCACTATCTCTTAACGATATGGACTTACTAAGCCTCTTATAATCAACATTTTTACCTAACGATATGGACCCTATGATATGAGCCGCTTAAAATCAACATTTGCGTGTCCCAGACATCGCAATCCACTGAAATCATAAATAGATGGTTCGACTTACTTGAATGGGATTTTTGGTCATTGCTCCAGGTCCAAGAGGACAAAAATTGATGTCCTTCACTGTAGACCTGAAGAGGACCCTCCCAATCCCGGAAACCGAGCCCCCAGAACTGTTAGGAAAATTTACTCTCTTTTACCTAACTTGTCCCTGTCTTCAGATTTCGGCGATCAGCTTGAATTAAGTCTAACCGGTACCGGGAGAATGAACTAGATTGACCAGATGAACACATGTCTATTTCCAATCCATTCTGGTTTATTCACAGCTGGCAAACAGTTTTAATAGAGGGGGTTGAGCTTCCTTTACATCCAATCATATGTTAGCATTAGTATTTGACCAATAGTATGGCCACACATAAGCTCTGCATTAACATAATAGCTGACTCATAGTAACAGCATTTGACCAATCAGGTATATACACATGAGCTAGCAGACACTTGAGCCAGATGACCTTATATGGCTTGGACTGTTCATACTTTCAAACTAAGGCATGTATGGATTTCTTGAAACAGTTTAAGGAAGTGTCTCACATTCCATAGGGGGAAGGGAGGTTTTGTAGTGCACTAACCAAATGTAATACACGTGGCTAAATGAGACAAAATGGAGTCACATATATCCCATCACCCCTAGCAACCAATAAGATTTCACCTTTCATTCCAAAGGAGCTCTTAATAATGAAAGGTGGTTACTACGGTAAACTAAGCCAGTTTTTGCACCGATCTTGATAAATTTCCATTAATACCTCTTCTGAATGAGGCTGCATATATAAAGAAAATGGAGCTAGAAATTGTGACAGAAGATTGACACGTCAATCTCTAAAGAACTCTATATTCAGGTGGACTGGCCAACAGAATCCACTAGTGAGCCCATACTCCCAAGGTCCAGAGAAGACAACCCTTTTGGAGTTGACTCTGGAGCCAGTCACTAGACTCTATTTCCTATGGGCTGATTCACTCAGTTGATGATGCGTCTTGTGTGCGCAACAATAACAATGAAATAGTGGCAAGGGTAGCATCAGGCACCACAATAGGCACAGTTTTTTGGCCCAGTGCCCCAGATCTCTAGGCCAGTCATCACTTTTAACTGTATCTATAGCTTTGTGACACAGAAATAGCTTTAAAAAAAAAAAAAAGGCAAAGTAGGGAGCCATAGGCTTCCAGTGACTTTCGGGGCCTCTGTATGGAGGCCACGGAGGTCATGACTAGCCCTAGCATCCAGCAAGGCAGGAGTCATGTCTAGGTCACATATTCCAGTCAAAACCTAGTTTTGATTTCCCTCTCCTTATTGGTCACCCCCCCCCTCCCCCTTGGAAGGGAGGGGTTAGCTCCTACCTTCAGTGTTAGTTCTTCAGCACAAAGTGCATTGCAGCTTCAGTCATTCAAGGTGACAAGAATTATGAAGACATGGGACCCTCTGCTCTCCCTGCATTATCCCCACCACCTGTGTCACCAGCACGGTCCAGACGCTCACGTTCACCTCAACGCCTGAGCCCCAGCCCAGTACACAGGACTCAGAGGTCAAGAGACATCAGGTGTAGTGTCCCCCCCAACCAGTCCTCACGGGATGGTGAGAGTTTTGGAGTAGCTGCTGACATTCCTCACACTTACAGAGGCCAGCAGACAGAGCCTGCTCCTCACAGCAATCATTCTCCATCACAGCCCCCTCCCATCCACATCAGGTCAAGTATGTCCCCCACCAGTCCCCATGGGATGGTGAGAATTTTGGAGTAGTTGCAGACACTTATGGAGCCCAGCAGACAGAGCCTGCTCCTCACAGCAATCATCCTCACTCACAGCTCACTCCCTCCTGCCTTGCTTCCAGAGTTCTCCTCCTGTGCCCAGGGTTCAGGAGTGCAGGGCCACTCACCAGCCAGCCCAAGGCTGCATCCAGGTGCTGACCCCCCCCCCACCTCTTGCACAGTCCTGTCCTCATTAACCCCAGCACTGCCAGCAATAGGCCTGAGGAAGCAGCAATTTACAGAGCCTTATCTATAGGAAGTCCCATCCTACGGACAGAAGTGGGGCTGACAGCTGTCACGCATGTCACCAGTCCCCTCTGTATACTGATCCCCATGTTAGCCCATCACATGTGCATCCCAGCACTGTTAACAGTATGTCCCCTGAGTCTGTGAGCCTTGCGGCTACAGCTTTATAACCCCCATCCCTCCACCTGTATCCTCAGCAAGAGGATCAACCGCAGATAGCTCCCGCTGTCACACCTCTGCTCCCACCACTCCAGATCCCCTAGGCCTCAACCTCATCTTTGCTCACCAGTGTCCAGCCTCCACAAGAATGCTTTACCTGCTTACCGTTCCGCTTCACGGCGGCTTCCGCTCATTTGCCGGAGCCTTCCCAAGAATCTCTCTGCCACGACGAGGAACATCACAGACATCGCGACTCCAGTTCAGCTGGTATTTGCCCAAAAGTAAGTCACAGTCCAGAGTGTCCACTAGGTGAGTGCAACTGGGACTCAGAGTGGAGGGGCGGTTACCTATAGTACACAGATTAGAAAAGCACTTATTTTAGAAAAGTTTTCTGCCTCTCCAGCTAATGTACAGCACATCACCCCCCCCCCCCCTGGTAATTCCAACTCTTCTTTTGCTACCCAGGTGCCGGAGCAGTTGGCAGACAGCGAGAGCTGGTCTTCCGCTATTTTGGGGGCCCCTACTTGTTTGGTGTCGGCGCTGCGCTGGTACCTGGCTGACAAAGTAAAAGAAAAAATCTGGGCCAACAGTATGTAGATATTTATTCTTTAGTCATGCCGGAAAGAGAATCTGGATAAACCATTTAAACATCCAGGTGACTCAGAGATAGACAACTCTAGGCTAATCCCCTGTCACGGCTGTATGTGAGCAACAAGAGTATGCACAGTAAAAAGAGCTACTGACCGGACCCAAACTAGGGAGGATAAAGGGGGACCCCTGTCAGACCCTCAAAGCTCTCCCTATGCTGCTAAAGCACATGCCCGGATCCAAATGGCGGAACGAGGCATGCCCGCGTGCCTAAGACTGATAACCACTGTAACCCCTACAATAGTGGAAGGGGCACGGCCACCGGTGCCCTGCTCAGTATATGGAGGGAACCGTGGCCACCTCAGATCCAGTCAGAAAATAACCAGGTACACAACAATGTCTGCACACTTAGCTGAAGGAGCTGCAGCCGCAGAGAAGACGGATCCAAGGACAGCTGGCAATATCCGGAGTGCTTGCTGCAGCAGAACACAGGTCAAGTGAACTGATAGCTACAAGTGAAGATACTCAAGCAAGAGCTACAACTGAAATGAGAAATATAATCCACGCCCAACAATAGGAGGAGGGGTGATTTAAAGGCAGGGAAATCAACCGCAGGAGGAACAGCTGGGAGGAAGGAAACAGAAAGTAAAGACTTCATCACAGGGGTGGAGAAACAGAGCTGTGAGAACGTCTCAAAGCTCTGGTAGTGACAGTACCCCCCCCTCTACGGGTGGACTCCGGACACCCAGGACCCACCTTCTCAGGATGAGCCCTATGAAATGCCCTGATGAGGCGAGTGGCTTTAATGTCCGACACCGGAACCCACATCCTCTCCTCAGGACCATAACCCTTCCAATGAACGAGGTACTGAAGAGAACCGCGGACAATGCGAGAGTCCACAATTCTGGAAACCTCAAACTCCAGATTGCCATCAACCAAAATCGGAGAAGGAGGCAAAGAGGAGGGTACCATGGGCTGGACATATGGTTTTAAGAGAGATCTGTGAAATACATTATGTATCTTCCAAACCCGTGGAAGATCAAGACGGAAGGCAACAGGATTGATGACTGACAAGATTTTATAAGGCCCAATAAACTTGGGACCCAATTTCCAGGAGGGAACCTTCAGTTTAATATTTCTTGTAGACAACCACACCAGATCACCCACATTCAGGTCCGGACCAGGCACACGTCTCTTATCAGCCACACGCTTATACTTCTCACTCATCTTTCTAAGATTACTCTGAATCTTTTGCCAAATGGTAGACAAAGACGAGGAAAATCTCTCCTCCTCAGGTAAACCAGAAAGAGCCCCTCCCGAGAATGTCCCAAACTGCGGATGGAACCCATATGCACCAAAGAATGGTGACTTATCAGAAGATTCCTGACGACGGTTGTTCAGAGCAAACTCAGCAAGAGGGAGAAATGAACACCAATCCTCCTGGTTCTCTGCCACAAAACAGCGCAAATATGTCTCCAGATTCTGATTGAGGCGCTCAGTCTGACCATTCGACTGCGGGTGAAAAGCAGAAGAGAAGGACAGCCGAACCCCCAGGCGAGAACAGAAAGCCTTCCAGAACCTGGACACAAACTGCGTGCCTCTATCGGAAACAATATCAGAGGGAATGCCGTGCAATTTAACAATATGGTCGACAAAAGCTTGCGCTAACCTTTTAGCATTGGGTAAACCAGGGAAAGGTACGAAATGAGCCATCTTGCTAAAACGGTCCACCACCACCAGGATCACCGACTTCCCCGAGGAACGAGGAAGATCCGTGAAAAAGTCCATGGACAGGTGTGTCCAAGGACGGGAAGGTATGGGTAACGGGAGAAGGGAACCTGAAGGCCGTGAACGAGGGACCTTAGCGCGAGCGCACGTCTCACAAGCAGCCACAAAACCCTCCACCGACTTACGAAGAGCCGGCCACCAAAATCTCCGAGCAATGAGATCTACCGTGGCTCTACTCCCGGGGTGACCAGCAAGAACCGTATCATGATGCTCCTTGAAGAGTTTGTGACGTAGCTCAGGAGGCACGAACAACTTCCCAGAAGGACAACGGGCAGGTGCCTCAGTCTGGGCAGCCTGGACCTCGGCCTCCAAATCGGAATATAGAGCAGAAACAACTACCCCCTCCGCCAAAATGGGACCCGGGTCCTCTGAGTTTCCTCCTCCCGGAAAACAGCGAGAGAGAGCATCAGCCTTCACATTTTTGATCCCAGGTCGGAATGTAACGACAAAATTGAATCTGGAGAAGAACAGAGACCATCTGGCCTGTCTCGGATTCATACGCCTGGCCGACTCCAAGTATGCCAGATTCTTATGGTCGGTAAAAACGGTGATAGGGTGCCTGGCCCCCTCCAACCAATGGCGCCATTCCTCAAAAGCCAACTTGATGGCCAACAACTCCCTATCTCCCACATCATAGTTTCTCTCTGCCGGGGAGAGTTTTTTAGAGAAAAAGGCACAGGGTCGCCATTTGGCAGGAGAAGGGCCCTGGGACAAAACTGCACCCACACCCACCTCGGAAGCATCCACCTCAACAATAAAAGGTAAGGAAACATCGGGATGCACCAAGACGGGAGCAGACGCAAAACTCTCTTTAATCTTAGAAAAGGCTGCAAGCGCCTCCTCCGACCAAGAGGAAAAATCCGACCCCTTTTTTGTCATGTCAGTAAGGGGTTTGACAACAGAGGAATAATTCAAAATGAACTTTCTGTAATAGTTCGCAAAACCCAGAAAGCGCATCAATGCCTTCTGATTCTCAGGAAGCTCCCACTCAAGTACAGCACGGACCTTCTCCGGATCCTTGCGAAAACCAGAAGCAGAGAGGAGAAAACCCAGAAATTGAATCTCCGATACCATAAAAAGACATTTCTCCAGCTTGGCGTACAATTTATTTTCCCGCAGAATCTGCAGAACCTGAAAAAGATGATCCTGATGGGTCTGAACATCAGGGGAAAAAATCAAAATATCAAGATACACCAATACAAATTTCCCCATTAAATGGTAGAAAATACTATTAACAAAATGCTGAAAGACGGCAGGAGCATTCATCAGGCCGAAAGGCATAACGAGATTCTCGAAATGCCCGTTAGGGGTATTAAAGGCCGTTTTCCATTCATCCCCCTCTCTGACCCTGACCAGGTTGTACGCGCCTCTCAAATCCAATTTGGAAAACACCTTGGCCCCAACAATTTGGTTGAAGAGGTCCGGGATCAGAGGAAGGGGATAGGGATCGCGAATCGTGATACGGTTCAGCTCCCTAAAATCTAGGCAAGGTCTCAGAGAGCCATCTTTTTTTTTAACAAAAAAAAAACCCGCGGCCACAGGTGACTTTGAGGGACGAATATGCCCCTTATCGAGACTCTCAGAGATATAAGTTCGCATTGCGATTCTTTCCGGTTGTGAGAGATTGTAGAGGCGTGCTTTTGGCAGCTTGGCGCCGGGAATGAGGTTAATGGGACAGTCAAACTCCCGGTGAGGAGGTAGCTCCTGAACACCGCTCTCGGAAAAACACGTCCGAGAAATCAGAGAGAAATGATGGCACAGTTTTAGTAGATACCTCTGCAAAAGTCGCTGTGAGACAATTCTCTCTACAAAAGTCACTCCACTTATTTATTTGCCTTCCTTGCCAATCAATAGTGGGGTTATGTCTAGTGAGCCAGGGTAACCCCAAAACTAGAGGAGAAGGCAATCCGTTAAGGACAAAACAAGATATATCCTCCACATGGGTGTCACCTACAGCTAGCCGGATATTGTGAACAATGGCCTTCAGAGCTCTCTGTGAGAGTGGAGCAGAGTCAATAGCAAAAACAGGTATATCCTTTTCTAATGTGCAAACCTGAAAACCATGCATGGCTACAAATTGAGTGTCAATAAGATTGACGGCCGCTCCACTATCAACAAAAATCTCACAAGAAATGACTTTGCTCTCTAGCGCCACCCTGGCAGACAGGAGAAAACGGGAACTGCAGGTCAGAGGAAAAGCATCAATTCCTACATCAACTTTGCCCAAAGTAGCAGATGAAGCAGAATTTGATGATTTACCTTTTGAGGTTTTTCTCTTATTATCGCTCTTAGTACAGTTCAAGAATCTCCTAGACGGACAAACATTTGCCAAATGACCTATGCCCCCACAACAAAAACACACCATACTCTGAGGACTAAATCCTCTTTTATCAGGGGCAAGTCGACCTAGCTGCATGGGCTCCTCCTCAGAGGGGAGCGAGACAGGATGAGGCCCCTGCACACTGAATGAGTCCGCACCATTGCCCCTAGACTGACAATGGCTGGACAGAGAGGTCTTGTTTCTTTCTCTTAGACGCCTGTCAAGGCGTACCGCCAATGACATGGCAGACTCTAAGGACGTTGGTCTCTCATGGAAAGCAAATGCATCTTTCAATCTCTCTGAGAGACCATGACAGAACTGACTCCGGAGTGCAGCATCATTCCAACCTGAATCAGCTGCCCATCTCCGAAATTCAGAACAATAAAGCTCCGCAGACAGTTTGTTCTGGCATAAAACACGTAAGTTAGATTCGGCCAGAGCAACACGATCCAGGTCATCATATATCTGCCCCAGGGCCACAAAAAATCTTTCCACGGATCGAAGAGAGGGATCCCCTGATGGCAGCGAAAAATCCCAAGTCTGAGCATTACCCCTGAGCAGGGAGATGACAATCCTCACCCTCTGCTCCTCCTTACCAGAGGAGTGGGGACACAAGCAAAAATGGAGTTTGCATGCCTCTCTGAAGCGAACAAAATTCTCACTGCCCCCGGAGAACATTTCCGGAAGTGAGACCTTTGGCTCGCAACAGACTCCATGAGCCGGAGCAGAGCCCAATGCTTGAAGCTGAGTCATAGATTGACGGAGATCCGCTACTTCCAAAGAAAGACCCTGCATGCGGTCAACCAGGCCAGAAAGCGGATCCATGTCAAAAAAGGACGGTTTTGGTGGATTATAATGTCACGGCTGTATGTGAGCAACAAGAGTATACACAGTAAAAAGAGCTACTGACCGGACCCAAACTAGGGAGGATAAAGGGGGACCCCTGTCAGACCCTCAAAGCTCTCCCTATGCTGCTAAAGCACATGCCCGGATCCAAATGGCGGAACGAGGCATGCCCGCGTGCCTAAGACTGATGACCACTGTAACCCCTACAATAGTGGAAGGGGCACGGCCACCGGTGCCCTGCTCAGTATATGGAGGGAACCGTGGCCACCTCAGATCCAGTCAGAAAATAACCAGGTACACAACAATGTCTGCACACTTAGCTGAAGGAGCTGCAGCCGCAGAGAAGACGGATCCAAGGACAGCTGGCAATATCCGGAGTGCTTGCTGCAGCAGAACACAGGTCAAGTGAACTGATAGCTACAAGTGAAGATACTCAAGCAAGAGCTACAACTGAAATGAGAAATATAATCCACGCACTACAATAGGAGGAGGGGTGATTTAAAGGCAGGGAAATCAACCGCAGGAGGAACAGCTGGGAGGAAGGAAACAGAAAGTAAAGACTTCATCACAGGGGCGGAGAAACAGAGCTGTGAGAACGTCTCAAAGCTCTGGTAGTGACATCCCCCAAACAATCAGGAATTGACTCAAGGCTTCTCTAAATTTGCCAGCACCCTCTGTGAGTGTTTCCTGGAATTGCCCCCCCCCCCCCTTTCTTTCCTTTTTGACATGATCTGGGGGCTTACAAGGTGGACGGTTGTTCATGTTGGGCTAGAGAACAAGCAGTTCCGCAGGTCATGGTAGCGTGACATGATTTAACTTGGGATAGCCAGGATGTCAACCTGTGGCTTCTGGTAATGACTCCTAGTCATCCTGCATCTCACACCTTACCAGGGAGGGCCAGTGCACACAGCAGAGCATTGGCCTACAGAGCCAATCCCAAGATATTACACCTCCTGCCAATTTAGACAAGAATGTTCCCACTGCGGGGGATCACACCTAGCAGTGCAAGGCTTTGAGAATGCAAAGCTGGCCAGAGCAAAATCTGTGGCTCCTGCCCCCTCTCGTAGGGAGGATGCCACTGAACCGCCTAAGGATGGAACCGAGACTTGCCCATTATCCCAAAACTAGGGAAGCAGCCGTACTACATATTGGTTTTGGACCCCCTTGAACTCACTGCGACAAACCATCTTTTGCTGACAATGTGAATTCAACCAAAAATCATCCAGAGGGGGTTGCAAAAGAACAAAAAAATAATTACCGTATTTATCGGCGTATAACACGCACTTTTTCCCCCTGAAAATAGGGGGCAAATCATGTATGCGTGTTATACGCCGATATTCATTGCGCTGTATGAGCCGGGAGAGAGGAGGGGCTGGAGTCCGTAACTAGGGGCGGGGCCCGGTGCAGTCACTGTACTCTTACACCGGGCCCCGCCGCTCACCAAAGTATTTATAAACGTGAATCCTTATCCTGTTATTAAGCTGCCCTCTCCCATGTTCCCCCTGTATCCCCATAGCACTTACTTAAGCTCCCATAGCAGGCAGAGCGGACGGCAGCAGTAACGTCACTCACTGACGTTGAGCGCCTGCTCCGCCCACTTTATGAATGAAGCAGGCGGAGCAGACGCGCGACGTCAGTGAGTGACGTTACTGCTGCCGTCCGCTCTGCCTGCTATGGAAGCGTGTGAATGAATCGTAAGTGCTGTGGGGATACAGGGGAACATGGGAACATGGGAGAGGGCAGCTTAATAACAGGATAAGGATTCACGTTTATAAATACTTTGGTGAGCAGAGGCCCGGTGTATTGGGGGACACTGTTATGAGGGGGATCTGTGGATGACATATAGCAGTGTCATCCACAGATCCCCCCCATAACAGTTCCATCCACAGATCCCCCCACCTCATAGCAGTACAATTTGAAATGGACACTGTTATGAGGGGGATCTGTGGATGACATATAGCAGTGTCATCCACAGATCCCCCCCATAACAGTTCTATCCACAGATCCCCCCACCCCATAGCAGTACAATTTGAAATTTAATTTTTTTTCCTGAAATTTCCCTTAAAATGAAGGGTGCGTGTTATACGCCAGTGCGTGTTATACGCCGATAAATACGGTATTGCAATTGGAAATCGATCAGTTGAGTCTAAAGTTAATTACGCCTTTGATAGGACGCTACTCGTATCGAGGCATGCTGGTCAAGGAACATTGATTGCAAAATCCATCATTGAGTCGGCTTTCCGTCTCTTGGCGGTTCACCATGAATGCTTCCACCTCCTACACAGTTTTTTCAGGGACACTACTACTATGATATGAGCTTACCAATGCGATGCTCCATATCCTGTTGCTACTTTTAAATAATTAGCTCTTTCTTACAGTGGGTGGTCTCTGAGGAGTCAAGACGCCCATCTTTACTGAATTATTTAGATGATTTCCTTTTCATGGGCCCAGCAGGTACAGAGGTAACGTTACATGAATTAAACACTTTCCGTCTCATGCTCAATTTTTTTGGGGTCCCTATTGCTGAGATAAAAACAGAGGGTCCACTAATTGTCCTTACATTCTTAGGCATCAAAATCAATGTAGATAGGATGGTATTCCGTTTACCCCCCAAAAAATTAACCAACTTAAAAGGCCTCCTGTCCCAAGTCCTGTCTTCCAAAAAGGCTACCCTTAGACTAGACAGGTTCAGTCCCTACTAGGGCATCTCACATTTGCCAGCAGGGTGCTTCTTATGGGCAGAGCATTTTGCCGCAGGCTGTCCTTCACTACTAAGGGCTTAAAGCAGCCACACCATTTTATAAGGATTAGAAAATCTATCAAGCAGGACCTTTCAGTGTGGCCTTCCTTTCTGTCAGAATTTACTGGCGCCTCTTGCTGGCAGGTCCCTAAGATCCCAAATACCCATTTGGAACTCTTTACAGTTGCAGCGGGCAGAACAGGCATGGTAGGCCTACTTTCAGCATGGCCACAGTCATGGGAAGGGTCACCATTGCTCCATAATCTGACATGTCTGGAGCTCTATTCTATAGTTGCAGCGGTCGAGGTTTGGGGAGAGGAGATGAGAAAAAGATGCATAGTATTCTAGACAGACAATATTTGTGTGGTATACATCCTAAACAGGTCTACCTCATCTTCTCTCCCAGTCCTCGCCCTACTGCGCCATTTTATCTTTCATTGCCTAAAGCTAAATCTCTGGATTAAGGCAAAACATGTTCCCGGGGTATGCAGTGATTTAGCAGACTCTCTGTCCCACTTCCAGATGACCAAGTTTTGCAGTATGGCTCTGCAGACTGCAGTGCCGCCCTGCTTATAGAACATTGTTTCAGAGAATTGTTGAACCTGGTGAAGCAATCCGTAGCTCCTACCAACTTCCGATCCTATTACAGTACCTAGCTCCGATGGCTTGATGTTGCAAACAAGGAACAGGGAATACGGGATCATCATAGCAGAGTCATCGCCACTCTAGGTCTATTGGAGGCCATGCGGTCTCAAGGATCCTCTAGTGCGGCAGCCGCTAAGACTCTAGTTACACTAGCCTATCTGTCTATCTAGGAGTTAATGGAATGGGAGGGAGTACATTCCCATTTCCTGGTTAAGAAAATTGTTCAGGGCTGGAAAAATAAAAATAAAATCCTCCTGCACAAAAACAGACAAATTCAGACCAATTGGTGTGTGTGGTGATTTTTCAGAAACACTCCTTTTTTGTTCTGCATTTACCCTTTGGTTTTTTGGGGCTTTTCACATTAGCGACTTAACATCACAACAGACCGCTTTACAAGGCGGTTTACAAAAAGATGATGTCCTCCTATTTTCTGATTCCATCCTTGCTTGGCTGCCGAAATCCAAAACGGATCAGCAGGGAAATGGGGGACATCCTAAAACATTTAATGTGAAAATGGCTTAATGTGGCTTAATGTACCATAAAGTGCCTAAACCTGAATCAATTGCCTTGAAACTTTGCACAACCTAAGATCTCACAACCTAAGTTTCATGGATTTTGGTTACCCACAAGGCAAATGAGTGACATTAAAGGGAACCTGTCACCCAAAAATCGCTTATTAAGCTGTTCAGAGTACCTTATAGTGCTACATAGTAGTGTCCTATTGCACTTTTTGTTCGTTTTCCAGCATTTAGCCTCATTGAGAAATCGATGTTTTATTCAGCTGCTGCCCCGTGCTTCAAGTCAGGCTTGAAGTCAAGGGGGCAGCAGCCTAGGCGTCTCCAATCCTGCTCTCCCCGCCTCCCGCCGCCTTGATTTACACGCCGCATCTCAGTGCCGGGACCGCGCTCTCAGCCCGCATGCGCAGTAAAGGACTGCTGTAGCACGATCCCGGCTCCGGCTCGTACACTCAGCCGGCTTCAGTCTTGCTGGAACTGCCTGCCGGATCCGGAAATCCGTATGCAAACGGATAGCATTTGTAGACGGATCTGGATGCGGATCCATCTCACAAATGCATTGCAATATTGGATCTGTCTCTCTCTCCACATTTTTAAAGGTCTGCACTTGCGTTTTTTCGGAACACTTGGTGCCGGGTCCGGTATTAATGCATTTCAATGGAAAAGTGTTCCGGAGTTTTGGACGGTGAAAATACTGCAGCAAGCTGCAGTATTTTATCTGGCCAAATACCGTAAGAGTGACTGAACTGAAGACATCCTGATGCATACTGAACGGATTGCTCTCCCTTCAGAATGCATTAGGATGCATTAGGACGGAACTCAATACCTGAAAACTTTAAAGCTAGTGTGAAAGTACCCTTAGGGGACTCAAAGTTGGGCATTGTTACTGTATGGGGGCAAAGGAGGACGCTATCACATTGTAGGTAGTACAATGGGGCATTATCACTATCTGGGGACACAAAAGTGCATTATTACTTATTACTAGTAAGGGCTGTGACACAGCGAGGGGTTTTGTCTGGGAAAGCAGGTATTTTCCTCCCAACATGTGCTGCTGGGCTGGTTTCCAGCCAGGTGAGGTCAAATACCGGAGCGGAGTTTAAGTGTCGGTCTGGGTTTTGACAGCACCTGGCTGTCCATAAATAGGAAGCTGGGCTCAGCCGCTGAGTCTCTGTGTTGGGATCTGAGGTTTTGTGCCGGACTGGAGAGCTGAGACCCATGTGCAGGGGGAACAGGATCCCTAAAGCCTGCTGTGGACTACTGGAGGCAGAACTGCCAACAAGGTGTTTTGTGCAAATTGAACTTTCCAGGCAGAGGCATGTTTACTGTAATGGGGCTTTGTTACTGTCTAAGGGGCACAAAGTGAACATTATTACTTTGTAGTGGTCAAAAAGGTGGACATTTTTACTAGGTGGTGTAGAAAGGAACAAGGGGCCGTCATTGATGGTCTGTATGTGATCTGGCCTCGGTGAGGTAAGAGACGGTTTTTCTCAAGTGTCATTATTGCAGATTGCAGTCTGACACTTCAGCTGTTTAGTATGCCTGTAAGGCTGTAAGGCTGATCCGGGAAGGCTTTTACTGGGAGTAGTCAAAAGTGCTGGGTGGGTGGCTACTCCCCACGTTCCAGGCCAGGTCTTGGCAGGCTTATAAAGCAGTCAGCACTATCAGGTGGGGTGGATCTGCTTCCATCTGACAGTGAAGCTGTGGAGTCCTCTGTGCTGAAGGCTAAAGACTGCAAACAGGTGTGCAGGCCGCCTGGAAGCCTGCCAGTGAACTTTTCTGTGGCTGAGCATTCAGCCGGGTGTGAACGGACACCTAGGATTCCAGGTGAACATTGTTGTTTTTTTGCTGTGTATGAACAAGCACCATGACTGTTATGTTTTGCTGAGTGTGAATAAAACACTGAAGTTTGATTTACAACCTGGTTCCTTGCCTCTATACTGCGTCCGCTAACCTGTCTACCAGAGCAAATCCCCACAGTGGGGACACAAAGAAAGCATTGTAAGTGTGTAGTGGCACATAATGGGCAATAAATGTATGGGGAATAAAGGAGACAATCTGTGGGCACTGAGAGGATCACTATCACAGTGGGTACAAAAGGTGGCACTATTATGCTAATAGTTTGTGGAGTGCCAAAGATGTCTAGGCAGTAAACCTGGAAGAAGTCTTCATGGATATCTGGGGCCGATGAATAAGACAGTGAAAGTGAATGACTGCTGCAATCAGATATGACAACGCAGGTAAGGCCTCTTTCACACGGGCGTCGCGTGTGAGGGCCGGATAGGATGCGGGTGCGTCGCGGGAAAAAGTGCAAAGCGTTTTAATGCATTTTGCACGCGCATGAGAAAAATCGGCATGTTTGGTACCCAGAACCGAATCCGGACTTCTTCTGGGTTAGGTGTTGTGTAGATTTTATTATTTTCCCTTATAACTTGGTTATAAGGGAAAATAATAGCATTCTTAATACAGAATGCTTAGTAAAATAGGGATGGAGGGGTTAAAATAAAATTAAACTCACCTCATCCACTTGTTCGCGCAGCCTGGCTTCTCTTCTTTCTTCTTCTTTGATGACCTGGGAGGAAAAGGACCTTTGGTGACGTCACTGCGCTCATCACATGGTCTGTCACATGGTCCATCACCATGTTATAAGGGAAAATAATAAACATCGGGTCCCCATCCCGATCGTCACCTAGCAACCATGCGTTAAAATCACACTGCATCCACACTTGCTTGCGGAAGCTTGCGATTTTCACGCAGCCCCATTCACTTCTATGGGGCCTGCGTTGCATGTAAAACGCACAATATAGAACATGCTGCGATTTTCACGCAACGCACAAGTGATGCGTGAAAATCACCGCTCGTGTGCACAGCCCCATAGAAATGAATGGGTCCGGATTCAGTGCGGGTGCAATGCGTTCACCTCACGCATTGCACCCACGTGGAAAATTCGCCCGTGTGAAAGAGGCTTAAGTCTTTAGATTTAACTGTACTGTGTTCACTTATGTGATCTGTGCCTGTGTAGAACTGGTATGTGACTGTTATATGGTCACTGTATGGTGGTATTGTTGGTCTTGTATCAAGGTTTTTATTCAGTGACAGTATGATAATGTTATTCAGTCACTATATAGTGGTATAACCTACATATGCACATTGAAGAGGATTCTTTACTGTGACTATGGAGATCTCTGTCAGAGGAAGCTGTCACGGTGGCCTGGGTGTATTTCTTGAGTACAAAAATACATGTTATGGACACTAGATTACAGGTGATGGATTGTTTATCCAGGGATTTATTCTGATTGCCTGATTTTGAGTTAAAATGAGCAATATTAGCTTCCACCTCAAGAGGGGTTTGACTTCCTCTGGATCAACGTTGCAGGGCAAGGCCTGATGCACATGGCTGTATGTATTTTGTGGATACCAGCCGTGTGCGTCCTGCACTTTCATTGTTCCTTATTATAGAAATGCCTTTTCTTGTCCGCAAAATGGAAAAGAATAGGACATGTTCGAATATTTGTGGAACGCCTGCAACAGGGGAGGGCTGGCAGCCTTACTCCTGGGGGGCAAATCCAGTCAAGTGGCCAATTTTAGCCCCGCCCATTATTAAAAGCCCCTCCTACACATACTAGGCCACTCCCAACAAACACTGTACAGCTGAAATTCTATTGTTGAGGCCTGTCTCTACACATCATACGGAGAGGGAAGGCCTGTCCTGGCTGCACTGCCTGCTTCACATTATACAATAAACAGCAGGCATCAGCCAGGAAGCTCCTCCGCTCTCCTCCCTCCCCAGATCCTGCTCAAGGCTTGTGGTTTCCCTCACCATCTGCCACCCGCCTGTGGCCTGCTGCCCCCTTTCGCCGTCCTCACCCAGCTCTGAATCCTCCTTCTGCAAATGGCAGGGGGAGAAGCCAGAGCATCTCCTCTCCTACATAGCGCCCCATACCTCTTACATCCAGTGATGTCACCTTTGTTTTAGACGTTCTCTTTCTTTAACTTCTCCATTCTCCGACCGCCATGATGATTTTTCTGCCATCTCCCGTCTCTGCAGAGATTGAGAAAGAGACATTAGTTTCCCACATTTCCATCATCTTCACATCTTCTGAACACCCTTTCCTGCCACCCCCAATACTATACTGCAGAAACAGTCCCCCTGGAAATACTACTATCACACAGATAGTGCCCCCTTAAACAATTATTGGCACACAGTGCTCTAAAAAATAACTGCGCCCAGACACTAATAGTATAAAGATAATGTTCCCCAAAAATAATTGTGCTAAGCTGATACTATGCCAGGGTGCCCCCAAAGTAACAGTGCTCACCAAAATCCCACCAATAGAAATAATTCTCTGCCAGAGCACACTTAGTAGCAATAATGCCCCTATAGTGCCCTAGTAATCATGTTCCTCATAGCCCCCCAGTAGTAGTAAAGCTCCCCATAATGCCCCCTAGTAGTACTAATTCTCCCTATAATATGACAGTACATGAAATACGCCCGCTTAGTGCCCGCAGTTGAGCTAATGTCCCCATAATGTATGCCAGTATTAAATACCCCTATATAGTGCCCCAGTAAATGCCCTCATAGTGCTCCTCTCCCCCTTCCCCATAGTGTCCCCCATAATATGCCAGTAAAAAATGCCCCTTCTTAGTGCCCCCATCAGATACCCCTATAGTGCTCCTCTCCCCCACAATGTGCCAGTAAAAAATGCCCCTTCTTAGTACCACCATATGCCCCAATAGTGCTCCACTCCCCCATAGTGCCCACAAATAATGCCCCATAGTGCCGCTTTCCCCTATAGTGCCTCCCATAATGTGCCAGTAAAAAATGCCCCCTTAGTGCCACCAAATGCCATAGTGCCCCCATAATGTGCCAATACAAAAGGCCCCTTTAGAGCCCCCACTTCCCCATAGTTCCCCCGAATAATGCCTCTATAGTAACACCAGATGCCCCATAGTGCCGCTCTCCCCTATAGTGCCCCCCATAATGTGCAAATAATAAAAAAAAAAAGGCCCTTTAGAGCCCTCAGATACCCCCATAGTGCTCCTCTCCCCCATGGTGCCCCCCATAATGTGCCAGTAAGAAATGCCCCCATAGTGCCAGCTCCTCCCATAGTGCCAGCTCCCCTCACAGTGCAAGCTCCCGCCCATAGTGCCAGCCCCCCCACAGTGTCAGCCCCCCATAGTGCCAGCTCACCCCATAGTGCCAGCTCCCCCCCATAGTGCTAGCTCCCCCCCATAGTGCCAGCTCCCCCCCATAGTGCCAGCCCCCCCATTGTGCCAGCCCCCCCCATAGTGCCAGCTCCCCCATAGTGCCAGCCCCCCATAGTGTCAGCCCCCCATAGTGCCAGCCCCCTTATAGTGCCAGCCCCCCCATAGTGCCAGCTCCCCCATAGTGCCAGCCCCCCTATAGTGCCAGCTCCTCCTATAGTGCAAGCCCCCCATAGTGCCAGCTCCCCCATAGCCATAGTGCCAGCTCCCCCATAGCCATAGTGCCAGCTCCCTCATAGCCATAGTTCCAGCTCCCCCCATAGTGCCAGCTCCCCCTCATAGTGCCAGCTCCCCCCCATAGTGCCAGCTCCCCAATAGCCAAAGTGACAGCTCTCCCCGCAAAGAAAAAAAAACAAAACACTAATACTTACCTCCATCAGCAGTGATGCAGGCCTCTTCCAGCATGTGTCCCTGCTGTGTGCTGCCCGGCTCAGGCGGCGCGATGATAATGACATCATCGCGCTGCCTGAGGCGGCCTCTGATAGGCTGCATGCATTAGTGCCTGCGGCCTATCAGAAGAACAGGGGAGGGACACGCCTCTGAGGACGGCGATACAGATGAATATGGAGATGAGCGCTTCCACAATGGAAGCGCTCATCTCCTACTGCCCGCCGCCACTGCTGCCCGCCGCAATTACATCCAGGGCCGCGCCGCCTGTGGTGATCGGCGGTGCGGCCCAGCGGCCGTTTTTTTAGGGCGGCCTGGGGGGCAATTGCCTCCCTGCCCCCCGGCCCAGCCCGCCCCTGGGCTGCAAGGATGCAGACAGCACATGTATGATAATATGTGCTGTCCACATTTTCTGAAAATATGAAACAGAAATGAATGGGTTTGCATCTGAGCCACAAAACATGCAGATCTATAGGTGAAATGCACCCCTACAATTTTGTATTGGGGCCCAGGGGTTTCCTTTACTCCTCTGAATCACAGTCATTTTTATGAATAATGAGGTATTACTATATGTTTAATCAATTCACTGTTGTTTCTACATCCTTAAAGGGGTTGTCCAGCCAGTTAAAATCTTTAAATAAAATGTTCAGAATAGTGTAAATTAATAAAAGTTATACCAATCTTTTACTTCTCCCATTCTGATGATTCCCAGGTCCCCTGCCAATCGCTGTACTTATTATTGACTGCAGTGGTCACAGATCCATGCCAAGAGGGACCAGGAAGTAAAGATCCTGGTGGGGGACCCTGGAAGTGCTGGAAAAGGAGTGGCAGGGGGATTAGTAAGGTGACTATTACTTCTTGTATTATTTTACCCCATTGTGAGTGGGGGTCGTTTGAAAATTTTTTTTGTTAATTTAACTGGCTGGACAGCCCTTTAAATTGGTTTTGCTGCCTCCTCATTTTGATGACCTACTGTATCCTCAGGATAGGCCATCAGTATACGATCGGTGGGGGTCTGACACTCTACACCCCCATAACCAGCTGCTCCCTGCAGTCTTCAGTATTGGATCGACCACTTTTGGCAGAGCTGGTAGCACCGCTCCATTCAAAGTGTAGTGGGCATGCTGGGTTACTGCAGTTTAGAGCCTACCCAAGTGAATCATAACTCAGCAGAGCCACTACACTTTAAAAGGAGCTGTACTTCTGCTGCTCTTCAGTGTTAGCTCCAGAGGTTGGGGAACACATCTGATCGATGGAGGTGCAGGGTGTTGGACTCCCACCAATTGGAAATTTATTACGTATCTTGAAAATCAGTCATCAAAATCGGTAGCCCAGAAACCACCCCCCCAAAATAATCCTGATATAAAGATACAGAGCCAACAGATACAGTACTTCCTAGACCAGGGGTAGGCAACCTCCGGAACTCCAGCAAAACTACAACCCCCAGCATGCATACTTCCTCTGCGCTTCTCAGCACTCTTATAGAAATGAATAGAGCATGCTGGGAATTGTAGTTTCACAACAGATGGCGTGCCGAAGGTTGCTGACCCCAGTCCTAGACAGACCATTTCTAGAAAAGAGGAGATAACTAGGATTAGTGACCAGGGCCACACATGATCTTTGTATACCACAGGTAAACATGAGTTCGATGGTTGTGGTGACTGTTGCCAACACATTCCTAATTACCCGATCTTATCCCTTTGACATAAACGACTTTTTCATGAGTAAATATCTTCTCTGTTTACAGGTAAAATGTGCTTTGAAGCTTCGAATCTCATTGTTGAGCAGAAACCATTAAAGAATGTGTTTGATTGCTGCGTCATTGTCTGTAAACTGAATAAAGCTCGCCCTGTGTTTTCTCGCAGCGTTCCCTATTCATGTATAACGTTCTGTGGCCAATTTCTCCCTGGGAAAACAAAAACCTGGAACAATAAAGACAGATAGAATTAATGTGAAAAAGATTAGTGAAAAGCATTCCTGCCCCCTGAAGAGATGGCGGATGGCCTAGAATATGAGTGGAGAATAAAGAGGAAATATTCTGAGCAGGGGATCTCCATTTGAGGTTAAGGCCAGACCATGACAGGGCGGGGATGCCCACAATACCTGAGGAGGGAGGCCAGCAGCAGAGCAGCAATCGGAGGCTAAGCCAGCGGCATTTTAGTGGTTCACAGTCTGTGATATATAAACCATTGGAGCTGAAACCAGATTGGCCATTCCTTGTGTAAATTGATATATCGCTGGCCCAACAAGTAAGGAAATGTATAACCTTCCTTGAGTTGTGCCAACATGCTTTCCTGAGGTGAAATAAGTAAAAAGGACAGACATTAACACTTTGCTTGCGGAAGCATTTCTTTCA
Source organism: Bufo bufo (assembly GCF_905171765.1). Taxonomy (NCBI): domain Eukaryota; kingdom Metazoa; phylum Chordata; class Amphibia; order Anura; family Bufonidae; genus Bufo; species Bufo bufo. Next base: position 593,255,325 of record NC_053391.1, read on the forward strand.
TCATTGGAAAGTTTTTGATTATCATAGAATGGAATAGTATTTGTAATATAATTTTGCAGGGATAATCCCTGTAACCGGTTCACAAAATGGACAAAAGGGTAGGGCTGATGCAAGCCCTGCCCCAAAGTGTGTAGTTGGTGGACATTCTAGGGTGTTTTGTGGGAGCTTAAAGGGTGGGGCTTAAATGTCCCAACCTTTACTTTTTACATGTTGGCAAGCATGAATTTCTAGCACTGTTACACTACCAGTTGTGACAAGATGTATGTTGCTGCTAATTTATCACCAGTAAATATATGTCTTTGAATTAGATTTGAAATGCCACTATTATGAGTCCCACAGGTGTTGATAGACAGCTTTCTCCGATTTCAAGAATTCAAAATCTACATTGTAGCGATAGAAATGATACCTTCCAGCTTCCCATTTGCCCACATTCTGCAGTCTGGAAAAACCCAGGTTCAACTCCAATGAGATCTGTACTGGCAACCATTTCCTACTGTAATTTTTTGTAAAAAGAATCAGTCACCAGCGACTTAACTATAAAACTGGTTGCATAGGCACAAAGGGGTCATTTATTAAGAGCTGCGTTTTAGATGCTGGTCTTAATAACCCCTATATCTGGCAGTGGATCCACGCCGCAGGCCTCTACATAACTTAGGCACATCCAGCTCCAGTCTAAATGTAAGGCAGCTTTCTAGATGGCTTACTTTTAGACCATTTTCTACACCTAAATCAGGCGTAGAAAATGATGAATGAGACGGACCTGCCAGCCCTTAAAGGGGTTGTCCGGGTTCAGAGCTGAACCCGGACATACCTCCATTTTCACCCAAGCAGCCCCCCTGACTTGAGCATCGGAGCAGTTCATGCTCCGATGCTCTCCTTTGGCCTGAGCTAAATCGCGCAGGTCAAAGGCATTTTTTGGAGATCCAGTGACGTACCGGGCTCTCCATGGGGCTGACAGGAACCCCGGGGATGTCACCGGCACTGATGGGCGGGATTTAGCTCTGCCCTAGCCAGTAAAACGGCTAGGGCAGCGCTAAAGCCTGCCCATCAGTGCCGGTGACGTCACCAAACACACTGCCGGGCGGAAGCTGCCGCCCGCCAGTGTGGTATGGCAAACAAAAGAGCCCGTGCCTTGTGCGATTTTGCGCAGGGCAAGGGAGCGCATCGGAGCATGAGATGCTCCGATGCTAGCCTCAGGGGGGCTGCCTGGGTGAAAATAAGGGTATTTCCGGGTTCAGCTCTGAACCTGGACAACCCCTTTAACACCCCCAACGCAATGCCTTCTTTTCTAGAACTGGCATGAGTGGGGAAAAGTCACAATCTGTGCTGGAAATACGCCTAATATAGGTGTATTAATGAATAATAAATGACTCCCATAGTTGTGGTTCACCTGATTAAAACACTGTTTCACTTTTGTTGATTGGAGGCTCCATTCCAGAGTTATCATACTTTTTCCTAATATGTAAATTTGGCTAGTTTCACACTAGCATTGTGAGATCTGGCAGGGGACAGGCTGCTGGGTCTCTCTGAATCCAGCATTGCTGGAAGACACTGCATTCCTGTCCAGCCCCATTAAACTATAAAGGGGGCCAACGGAAATCAAGGGAAAAGCCTGCCAGATCTCTCAACACTAGTGTGAAACTAGCCTTAGGCATTTGGCGCCATTTTACTGCGAGCTCGCGCATGCGCAGTTCTTTCCCTGAAGCTGATGCCAGCACAGGGAAGGAACACTATACCGGCACTGCGCATGCGCGAGCTCGCGCATCGCGAGATTACGGCTATCTATCGTTGATGAAAGGAGGAGACATAGGCGGTGTTGGGCTCCTTCACAGGCGAGTGTGGCTGGGCACGGCTGGGCACAAGGAAGGTTAGTGCAGCCCCTTGGACACATTCAACACTCATTTGCATATCTATAAAATCCATTTTTAAAGAAATTAAAACCACACAGCCCTATAGGACACATATATTGCGGACATGCTAGCGGCGATGTAGCCGTGCATGTCCGTATCTCTATAGCCCCAAACCTGGTGACAGAAACCCTTTAACATTAAAGGAGTCCACCAGCTAGTGCAACAATAGTTTCCTCCCTCTCCCATTCTCTTTTGTGGCAGCCAGGCCACATCTACGAGCAGAACAGTGTCTTTGTCATCATCATAATCACTTACTGCTTCTGCCAATCAGACTCATCTCTGTCCTCAGCCATCGATAACAGAATGTGTGGCCAGGAAACAACTCTACATGCCCAACAATCCGATGGTATGCAAGCTTAAGTCCTACCTGACCAAGTTGCTGTCGGTGCAGTTGCTGCCATACCGTTTAGTAGAGTCTACTGTTTTTATGGAGCTGATGGTGTGCGGCACGCTCATCCTTGCTGGAAGATACCTAACTGGCATTATTTCTCCCAAAAAGCCATCCCTGCCTTGTACTCTCATGGGCCGCTCCTTGCAATTGTCACAGTACAACAAGGTGCACACCAGGATAAACAACTTGAGCAGCTCTTACGGGCAGGGACAGTATATGTTCAGGGTCCACTGGGTCAATGTTTTTCAAGGCATGGGCGAGTCAGAATCCCAACAACAAGGAAGAGTACTTTTGACACCTCCACATTTGTGTTGGCCTTGCTCCTACACCAGAAAAGTATGCGCCTACTCCAGTTCCTCCATGTGTAAGCTGTGTACCAGGGTGGGCTCCCCAGGATACAGCGAAGTCACGAATTAGGAAATCCACTCTAACACCAGCTTTTGCCAAAACAGAATTTTACTAACACGTGGTAATAAACACAACTACAAATTCTGAGAACATAAAATTAATTTGCAAACACCCAGCCCGAAGGCTGAGATCTCTGTGTTGCACAGAACGGCACCCTCTGATGGATGCCGGAGGATATTTTGCGGTAATTTACCTACTGGGGGGCACAACTAAAACTGCCTCGCTGTACCTATTATTACTCTGAAACTGTCACGGCTGTCATGGTCTGGTGGTAGTGGACCGTGACACTTTACCGTGCATGCTTGTTGCTGGTGGCAACGTGTTGTTAGCATGATTTTTCACTTCCCCTTTAATGCTGGTATTCCTTCACATTTTGGTTTGTTTAGGGTTAAAGGAGTGTGCAAGGTGGAGCTGGGTGTGGCCTCATGGTTCTTATACTGGAGTTCTGAGCATAATGTTTGTTGTATGTCTGCCTTTGTATGAGTAGGAGCTTTGCTCCTCTCTGGATGTGTCCGTGAGGGCCTCCTTGTTGGACATAGATTGTCATCCCTTATGTATTCTCCATGTTCCCTACCTTACCTGTGTCAGATGTCAAAATCAGAGGGTGTAATACCCTGGAGTGGTATTACCATTTTGTCACTCTGCTAATGTCTCTAATGGTTAACATAAATGTCATCCTGTGTATTTTTTACAGGTCCTTCACATTGTGCATTTATAATTTTGCTAAGTAACTGTTATGTTTATGTACTGTGCCTGGTTTACCAGCAGGTGGCAGCAGATATGGCAGAGATATCTTTAGTCAGAATGCAATTTTCCATTCCATTCTTCCGCCTTTTGGGCAGAAGTAGGCTAGTCCTGATTCCTACCCAAGGGAGGGGCTGTAGGCAGTCTAGTCAGAGTAAGCTAGGGCAGCATGAGATGCAGACGTGCCCATGATGTAGTAGCAAGGGGAAGGTTCCCCTGCTGCAGCAGGAGTCTCTCCAGAGGGAAGTAGCTCATAGAGCACCATGACATCTTACAGATCTACAGACAGAGTGTCACTAGGGGGTCGACAGCCAAAGGCACCCCACTTCAGAGATATCAGAACAGTCCTAAAGTCCAGCTACCAGACTAAAGCCGAGTTTAGCACAGCAGAGAGAGAAAGCAGAGTACTCAAGTTTGCCTGACAGTTAATGCCAAAGCCTGCTGGAACCAAGAGAAAGCCTGAATATTGTATGGATACAAGTTGATGCAAGTAAAGCTGTTGAAGTTTATCAAAGTCTGGACTCGACTTATTCTCCACCTTCACTATTACTCATCCCCTTTATTGCTTCGGAGCCAAACCCTGGGGAGCGACGGTATCCAGGTAGGAGCACCGTGACACACACAGACTATTAAGTGCTGCACCACACCACTCGGCATTCTTATAAACCTGGGACATGATCAGCCCTAGGGGGCGGCACGTTGCACATGCTTCCAGGTAAGGAATATCTCCACTGGGTGGAAATCAGGGAAGGCATTCATTCATAGTAATGAGCCTGAGCCTGAACTAGGCTTCCAGGCTCATTACTTGTATATTACAGTTCAAACCAGCAGGTGGCAGCACTGAACTGTAATATAGTGATTTCTGTATAGAATGGAGCAAATTCCATTATTTTATACAAATTGCAATTTGATGATTGCAGGTTGTGGTCCAATTAGAACAAAAAGTTAAAAAAAGTTTTGAAAAATATAAAAGAAAAAAATATTAAAATTCAAATCACCCTTCTTTCCCCAACACCAAAATCAAAATAACTAAACAATTAAAAAACATCATGACTATCCCATAAGGTGAATGGCGTAATGTCAAAAAAAAAAAATGGCCAATTTGCCTTTTTTTCATCACTTTACTTCCCGAAGAAATGTAATAAAAAGTTATCAAGTCGAACACCCCCCACAATGGTATTAGCAAAAACATAGACCGCCCTGCAAAAAGTGAGCCCTCACACATCTTCGTAGAAATAACTATAAAAAAGTTATGGAGGTCAGATTACAGCGATGACAAAAATAAATTCATTTATTAAAAAGTTTTTTTTTTTTTTTCAGTAACGGCAAGAAAAAATATACATATATGGTATCACTGTAATCATGCTGACCTGGAAAATAAGGAGCACAAATCAGTTTTACTGCATAGTGAACACTGTAAAAACAAAACCCATAAACCGGTGGCAGAAATGCGTTTAAATTCAACCTTATTTGGAGTTTTTTCCCACTTCTCACTACACTGTATGCATTATTAAATGGTAGCATTACGAAGTACAACTTGTCCCACAAAAAACAGGCCCTCAATCAGCTATGTGAATGGAAAAGTAAAAACAGTTATGGCTCCGGGAAGGCGGGAGCGAAATACAAAAATGCTAAAATGCTGTGTCAGGAAAGGGTTAATTCCAGAATGCGCTCCTTCGATTCACATTACCTCCACTTTTACAGAGTATTGTAACTGATTGCTATTCTTTTTGACAGAAAATTAATCCTTGTATCAAATCCAGTTTTAGTGAGTTTTATTTCTTTTTGCCTTAATGTGTTTCATATGTGGATAACTGGCCATACAGAGAAGTTACCAGCTCTCATTCATATATCTGGCCTATAAAACCAAAACATCTTTTGTTTTACTTTTTTCCTTAAGCATACACAAATTACTTAATTTACTTTCCTTTTACATAAAAGATGTAACCATCTTGTTTCATAAAAAATGTCCAGGCCAGGTATGTACACATTCATTTTGTCATTTAAATGAGTATTTTTGGATTTATTGGATTATAGACATCTTAGAAGAGTCAAAAATAGTTCACCTATCTCAAGAATAGGTCATCAATGATAGAAATATGTTTGTGCTATGTAAGTAAAAGGAGCAGTCTCTTGCACTGTAAATTGCAAATGTGGATAACTGCTAAAGGTTAATTGTTAGTTAAAAGTTGAATGTTGAGATATACGGCGCAGTCAGTGGCAGCTGTGTAAGGATCCGGAGGTATGCAGGTGTCAGTGAGCAGGTAAGTATACTCTAGAGGAGGGGCCCATGCAGTCTGGGGGTCATTATAGGGATTGGATAACTCCTTTAACATGGGCAGTCTGGGTTAGGTTGCAGTGGAGACCAGATGGTCCAGCTTCCTCTGGTTAGTTAGAGTATCTAATCAGAAAAGCTAGAGACAAGACGTTCATGTGTGAGCTCCGTCTCAATATGAAGCCTCATTCAGGCAACACTATTCCTGAGATTGAACAGCTGCGAAAGATTTAGAACCATAATGGCCATGCATTGAATTCAGGCAGTAAGGTACAGCTTGATTATGGCATTAAGACTTTACTGCCTTTAGAAAAAGTTAATTGCCTCTGGCACGTAGCACACTTTGAGATGAACTGGCATTCAGATGTAAGGTCTGCACCCCTCAGCCTGGGAATTGCAGAAAAAGTTAAGAAGAATGGAACTGCATGCCTGTGGTTATTGGGAAAGATTGCAAAGAGCGTGTTTAGAGTGAGAGTCAGGGAGGATTAATGGTCACATGATGCAAGGGGATCCAGTCACCACCGTGACCAGTGATTGGCTGCAGCTATGTAAAACCAGATGTTTTCAGCAAGGGAGCCTAGTGGGGCAACACTGGCAGGGAGGAGAAGTAGAGTGGGGAGATAATGCCGAGAAGCATGCTTCACTTTACAGGTATGGCCAAGTGGTAGTGGTGGTGGTGGAGGGGGTGTTGTCCAAAAAATTCCCATTCTTGCATAACACCTTTAAGGCTGATAGATACTTTACTACAGTGAGAAAGACATTGCTAATCCACCCTTTCACATTTTGACATAGCCCTGGAGAGCCGTATCTTAATTCTGTACCCCTCACCCTGGTGAATAAAAGAAAAGTTTGCAAGAACCTTATTGCCATCCTTAGATTCTGCAGAGTACGACTTTGGAAAGATAGAGAGAATGAGTACTACAACCCCCATCATTTCTCATATCCATACATTGCTACCGGGAAAGATCTGCATTGTGAATTGTTCTTAACTGTCTTTTGATACAGTTGAATATACTACAACTCCCATTCTGCCCTTTTGTAAAGTGAGACTTGCCTATTTTCTACAGCTGGCTTTACTAACTACAGCACCATTCACCGGCGACAGCACCTACATCTTCTGTCTTGCACCCTTACCAAATACATAACTGCATGGGCACCCCAACTACCATCAGTCAGGAGCCCCAACATCAGAGTGTGCCAAAAAGAAAGAAAGGTTGCACCTTTCAGTCATAGCCTGGCCCTATAAAATATTGGTGTGAAAACTGGTCTCCCGCATCCGCACTTTCCTTAACTTTGAATCTGTGAAAATGCTTGTACATGCCCTCATCATCTCCCGCCAAGACTACAGTACTGCAACATTCTCCTCTGTGGCCTTCCATCTAGCACTCTCGCACCCCTCCAATCTATCCTCAACTCTGCTGCCCGACTAATCCACCTCTCACCCTGTTACTCCTCTGCCTCCCCCCTCTGCCAATCCCTTAACTGGCTCCCCATTGCCCAGCGAATTCAGTTCAAAATACTAACAAATACATACAAGGCCATCCACAACCTGTTCCCTCCCTACATCTCTGAGCTACTTTCCCGATACATCCCCACATGCAATCTCCGATCCTCACAAGACCTCCTTCTCTCCTCTTATAACCTCTTCCCCCAATTGCCTCCAAGATTTCTCCCGTGCATCCCCCACACTCTGGAACTCACTACCCCAACATATCAGACTCTCACCTACAGTGGAATCCTTCAAAAGAAACCTGAAAACCCACCTCTTCAGACAAGCCTACAACCAGTGACCCTGCTGCCTCTATACCGCCATGACCAACTTCACCCGCACCTACTGTGTCCTTCTCCCATACCATGTAGATTGTAAGCCCTCACGGGCAGGGCCCGCTCTCCTTCTGTACCAGTTTGTAACTCGTCTTGTTTATGATTAGTGCAATTGTCTGTATCATGTATGTATACCTCTTCTCATATGTACAGAGCTATGGAATGAATGGCGCTTTAATAATAAATAATAATAATAATAATAATAACTGCCACTGTGATTTATGTCAATAACTGTTGCAACCAGAGCCACTACCACTCCCATCACCTGCTTCACCCCTCCTGGCTGCAGATAACTTAGTGTCATTGATTTATTAATACTGCTACAAGGACAGGTTTTACTAATGTCTGCTCTCAGTTCACACTACATGCTCCAATGTGCCCATAGGCATTCGTAGCTAAAAAATGCCAAAAAGATATTCTTTTGTCATATATTTGGCTGCTATATGTTGGCATCTTGCAGCCAAAAGCAGTTAAAGGGGATGTCTAGGATTTAAAATGTGTAACTGGTGTTTCAGGTAATTTCTGAGAATAAGCTGCCATGTGGGTATACATGAGGAATAATACCATAGTAACCTGTATCTGCAATTTTTTGCATTTTCTGTCTGTAATCTGTCTGGAATTCTCAACTTCATAGCTGTTGAGTGGGAACTAGTTGATCATCATATTGTCACGGCTGAGGATGGGGAAAACCCTCAGCCGTGCGATTCCAGAAGATGTAAGTGGCTACTCGGCCAGGACAACAGAATTAGGGAGCAGGTGACCTCCTAATCTGACCCTGACTCCTAACCATATGAGCCAACCCTGATGGTGGGAGGGCTCATACACCGGAACCTAATAATCCCTGCTAGCAATCAGGATTGCCCTGGAACAAGGAGCAGGGTAAGACGACCTGTTCCTCCTAGGCACGGAGGAACAGGAGTCTCACTTGCCAAGCTGCAAGGAAAAGGGGTACCAAAAACAGACCTATGGATATGGCAGGTGAACTGCACTAGTTCCACCTACCTGCCACAGCCTTGCTGACTGGATCCCTGTGCTGACACGCTGATGTCCACACCATACTTAAATGGACACAGCCAACACACATACACACACACAGGAACCCAGATCCATAGCTGCATTAAATAACAAAAGGAATACAACATCAACTAAGGCCTCTTTCACACTTGCGTTGTTGGGATCCGGCATGCACTTCCGTTGCCGGAGGTGCCTGCCGGATCCGTAACAACGCAAGTGTACTGAAAGCATTTGAAGACGGAACCGTCTTCCAAATGCTTTCAGTGTTACTATGGCACCCAGGACGCTATTAAAGTCCTGGTTGCCATAGTAGTAGTGGGGAGCGGTATACTTACAGTCCGTGCGGCTCCCCGGGCGCTCCAGAATGACGTCAGAGCGCCCCATGCGCATGGATGACGTGATCCATGTGATCACGTGATCCATGCGCTTGGGGCGCCCTGACGTCACTCTGGAGCGCCCGGGGAGCCGCACGGACGGTAAGTATGCTGCTCCCCTGCTCCCCGCTACACTTACCATGGCTGTCAGGACTTTAGCGTCCCGGCAGCCATGGTAACTATTCAGAAAAAGCTAAATGTCGGATGCGGCAATGCGCCGAAACGACGTTTAGCTTAAGGCCGGATCCGGATTAATGCCTTTCAATGGGCATTGATCCCGGATCCGGCCTTGCGGCAAGTCTTCAGGATTTTTGGCAGGAGCAAAAAGCGCAGCATGCTGCGGTATTTTCTCCGGCCAAAAAACGTTCCGTACCGGAACTGAAGACATCCTGATGCATCCTGAACGGATTACTCTCCATTCAGAATGCATTAGGATAATCCTGATCAGTATTCTTCCGGCATAGAGTCCCGACGACGGAACTCTATGCCGGAAGACAATAACGCAAGTGTGAAAGAGCCCTTAACGTATAAACATCTATGACCACAAGGGTGGCCCTCACTGGCAGATTGTATAAAGTAGGAGGATGACTCCAGCAGACCATGGCTGAAGTACCCCTCTGACTACTGCTCTCAGCAGAGGCTAAATAGCCCATGTAGCCACATCCACACAGACACACCCAGTGTTCACGCACACAGAAGGGAGTTAACCCTTCCTACACCAGGCAAGGGAAAACAGCCACATACAGGGGAAGTGTACAAACACTTATCACACTGCAGCTGTTACCGCATGCAATGACATGCATGGCAACCGTGTCCTGGGAGTCAGCCAGAAGGCCGAGACACTGCCACCACATGTACACAATACAACACGTTGCCTCGGGCAGCCACAAGTGAAGGGAAAATGTCACAGTGCACACACCCAAACCTCGTGCACACCAAGCTGCTATACTGCCAAGTACAAACATGTTGCCAGTGGCAACCACATGTGAGGCAACAATCCAGCCGCCCTCACAATGTGATTGACAAAAACCAAACCGCAGGCAACTGCATGCGGATCAGGAGTCACGACCATGACCATGGTCGTGACACATATCTGCCCCAACATGGATAACGAGGATTATCTGCTCCATCTGCAGCACCCCCTCAGAAGCAGCAGCAGTAATTGAGTCCATCACACAGTAGAACTGAGCAGTTTAGGTGTAAATCCAGCAGTATAAGACAGTAAATCACTAACAAGTCTCTCCTAAACTCTTCTGTTTGTGCTTGTGTGTAGCCACCCTCCCATCTCCCACTCCTATCCCTGGCCCTCTACATAGACTTCTATGTAATCTGATCCTCCAGTGAGCAGGCAGCCTGTCTTCACTGAAGACATATCTAAGCAGTACATTGACATTTAGCAAACATGATGTGGTAGCAAGAAAGGAACCTGATAAGAGGAGAAGGAAGCATCTTTATCTAATAAGATATACTGTATTACAAAGTTTCTTGTACTCACCTCTACTATTAATTTATGAAAAACAAATGAAACAGCAGTTATTCTTTAAGAATTGAATTGATGACCTATTCCTGGAAATTCGCATTTTCAAAATTGGAACGCCAGACACCATGCCGATGCCCACTCCTGATTCCTCCATACAGGTGAATGTGTTCTATTCACATATGTCCATTTGAAACAGCTGGTTAGTTAGATTTAGCCTCAGTGTGATTTGACTTTATGTAGGTGTGTCAACCGATCTTATTTTTGATTGGGCAGTCATGAATGTGGGATGAGCTATTTTTTAGATGTATATGTTGGTAGTCACATTTGTAACATATGCTTGACAAAGGCTATACTTAGCCGAAACGTTGCTACTTTTCTGTACACTATGCTGTGAAACTTTCGACAATAAAGAAGAATACGTTGGATATGCTGCTGTAGCCTTTCGTTTCTACTGTTCACTTTTGGACCGCGTTGGATCTGTGGTCTTTTGCCCAGCTAGCATGGTTTCCACTATTGCTCTGCATAAGCCGTATGCAGTGCTGCTCCTGAATCTATCTTTCTCCTCTATTCCTACAATAGGTCATTCAAGATCAGACTCTTCACCTCCGCCGATCAGTTGTCTGGCTGTCCAGTGCTGGAAATAGGCAGAAGAACTACACAGCTTTATCCACTGCTTAGTGGACGGAGATGGTTAGTGCAGTGCTGATTCCATTAAATAGGTCATCAATTGCAAGCTCCTGGGGCAGGGGCATATAAATATTGTAGCGGAGAGCTGATATTCCACAGCGAATCTCCACTTAAGATCCCAGTGAGGCTCAGGAACAAGTCTTATAAATCCATAGAGTAGTAATTCCAGCAGGCAAAGTAATCCAATAATATCCCAACAGCAATCCCAATGACTGGACGACACACAGCATCAGGAGCAGAACTGACTTTATTAGACACAGCACACACTTTTAAACCCCCCAACAGCCTCATTTACATACAATAGGGCACATAGAAGATTATGGTACAAGGAAGGGTAGGGCCAGACAATAGCAAGGGCTGATGGGAGATGGCGGAGGGACAGAAAAGCAATACATTTAACATGGTAAACATTGCAGTTTACAATACATAGCAATACAATTAACCGAATGCCATTTTACAGGAATTAAACAGGCCAGGCTAAATACAATCTGCTACAATGCTCCCCCTTGCCCACAAGCCGGCATACACAGTCTGATCCAGCACGGATCGGCTTGGGGATGTCCGGGGTGCTCACGGATCATTTCTCCAAATCAGTCTGTCTCGACAACCCGTCAGCGTTTCCATTTTGTTTGCCCGGGCGGTACTGAATATTAAAGTCAAAAGGCTGCAGCGCCAAACTCCAGCGCAGCAGCCTGGCATTGTCCCCAGCCACCCGGTTCAGCCATACTAACGGGTTGTGATCCGTGAGCAGGGAAAAAGCCTGCCCACACCACAGCCAGGCATTCCTTCTCGATGGCGGCGTAGCTTACTTCTCTGGGTAATAGTTTGCGACTGATGTAAGCCACAGGATGTTCTCCGCCATCGGCCCCAACTTGGCTCAGCACTGCCCCCAATCCAAACATAGAAGCGTCTGTGTGAACAAGAAAACGTTTAGTTGGATTGGGAGCTGCCAAGACAGGGGCATTAATAAGTGCATTTTTCAGATGTTGGAAGGCCTGCTCACACTCCGGGGTCCAGGTTACTTGGCGGGGAAGATTCTTACGGGTCAGGTCAGTAAGGGGTTTGGCCAGGGCGCTATAATTGGGGACAAACTTTCTGTAATATCCTGCTGTCCCTAGAAATGCCAACACCTGAGTCTTAGTCCTAGGGGTAGGCCATTGGGCTACAGCCTCTACTTTGGCTGGTTCTGGCTTCTGTTTCCCACAACCCACTCAATGGCCCAGGTACTGTACCTCGGCCATTCCTATACTGCATTTGGCCGGTTTCAACGTCAAACCGGCCTCCCTAATCCTGTCTAGAACCGCTCCTATATGGGTCAAGTGCTCCTGCCAGGTATTGCTAAAAATTGCAATATCGTCGAGGTAGGCACAGGTGTAGTCCTGGAACCCATTTAGAAGTCGGTCCACCATCCGCTGGAACGTAGCCGGAGCGTTTTTCATCCCAAATGGCATAACCTTAAAGTGGTATAGGCCGAATGGGGTGACAAAGGCTGACTTAGGTATGGCGTCCGGAGCCAGGGGTATCTGCCAGTACCCCTTACACAGATCAATAGTAGTGAGGTATTGGCCTCTGGCCATCCGGTCTAGCAGTTCATCTATCCTGGGCATCGGATAAGCGTCTGATACAGTCTTTTCATTCAACCTCCGGTAGTCTACGCAGAAGCGGGTCGTACCGTCCCGCTTCGGTACGAGGACTACCGGAGATGCCCAGGGGCTGTCTGAGGGCTCAATCACCCCCAGCTGGAGCATCTCGTCGATCTCCTTACGCATATTCTCTCGCACCGCTTCAGGGATGCGGTACGGGGTCTGGCGCATGGGTAGTTGCCCTGGGGTTTCTACTCTGTGAGTGGCCAGAGGAGTGTACCCAGGCACATTGGAGAAGGTCTCCTGCTTCTCTCTTAGCAGCTGTTGTACCTCGGTACGTTCCTGTGGGCTCAGCCGGTCCCCCAGTACAACTTCTCCTAAATCCCCAGACAGCTGACCGTCCCCCAGTAAATCCGGCAGAGGAAGACTGTCAAACTCTTCAGAGCTGGGTGCACAAATAGCGGTCACCTCCTCTGAGCGTTCCTGGTAGGGCTTCATCATGTTCACATGGAGCATGCGTCGCCCTCCGGTCCCTGCGCAGGGGCCAATTATATAAGTGGTGTCACATCTCTGTTCCACTACTTTATAAGGGCCTTGCCAGGCGGCCTGTAACTTATCATGTCGGACAGGTTTCAAAATTAAAACTTTCTGCCCAACCTGGAAGCTACGGTCCCTGGCGCCCCGATCGTACCATGTGCGCTGGCGCGTCTGAGCCGCCCGGAGGTTTTCCTTTACCGTCTTGGTTAGAGCTTCCAAGCGATCTCGGAGCGCCAACACATATGGTACAATGGGGGTGCCGTCTGCGCTCCTGTCTCCCTCCCAATGCTCCCTAATTAAGTCCAGCGGTCCCCTTACTCTCCTCCCGAACAACAATTCAAATGGGGAGAATCCTGTGGATTCCTGCGGCACCTCCCGGTAAGCAAAGAGGAGGTGAGGCAGGAATCGTTCCCAGTCTCGGTGGGTCTCAGCAAAGGTTCGGAGCATTTGTTTTAAGGTGCCATTGAATCGCTCGCAGAGGCCGTTGGTCTGACGATGGTAGGCGGCACGGATTATACAGTAGGTCTGATTTTGCAAAATTTCCAGAGGTGCTGGGTGACCTCTGCAGTGAATTGAGTACCCTGATCCGAGATGATCTCCCTGGGCAACCCCATCCGGGAGAAAATCTGCATCAGGGCCTCTGCCACGGTTTCTGCGTGGATGTTTGTCAAGGCTACGGCCTCTGGGTAGCGGGTGGTGTAATCCACCACCGTCCAAATATACCTCTTGCCAGAGGGGCTAGGTTTCCGGAGGGGACCTACTATATCTACGGCTATTCTATGGAACGGTTCCTCGATTATAGGTAGCGGGTGTAACTTTGCTTTCCGCCGGTCCCCCCTCTTCCCTACCCTCTGGCACGTATCGCAGGTGCTGCAATATTTGCGTACTTCCTGGCTAATTCCTGGCCAAAAGAAACTTTGGGTCAGCCGATATCTAGTACGACCGACCCCCAAATGTCCGGATAACGGTATATCGTGCGCTATCCGGAGCAGTTCGGCTCGGTACCTCTGTGGTACAACTAGCTGCCTCATGATGATCGGGTCTGACCCAGCTACCTGCTTGTCTGACTCCCTGTACAATAGCTGCCTATCCCATACAAATCTTTCCCCCTCCGCCCCCGGTTGGTCAGAGGTGACTTTGTCTCTATATACCTGTAGAGTAGGGTCAGTGATCACCTCTGCCGCAAATTCGTCAGGAGGGGCCCAAGGGACACAGTCTAGGGAAGGGAAAGGTTGTCTTACCTGGACCTCCGGCAGTGTGTTGTAGTCCTGGGTGCGGGCCTGTTGCCTGGTGACCACTGGATGTGCTTCCTCAGTGGTTGTGGTTTGTGGCTCAAACGCAGATGTGAGCTTTCCCAGGTCATTTCCCAGTATCACCTCTGCGGGTAATTGGGGCATCAACCCCACCTCCACAGTCCCTGACCCCGCACCCCAATGCAAATGAACCCTTGCTGTATTCAGCCGATATACGGCTCCCCCAGCAACCCTGACAGCCACAGTCCTATTGGTTTTAGCTTTGTCTGCGACTAAGTGGCTTTGGACCAAGGTTATGGTTGCTCCCGAATCTCTGAGTCCCTGCATAGGTTTCCCCTCCAGGTATACTGTTTGCCTGTGGTGCTGCCGATTATCCGCCTGTGCTTGTAGTGGGTTGGCTTCGTGGAGTACTTCCCACTGTTCTATAGTGGTGACTGGAGCTGCAGAGCCATAAGCGGTGGGTGTCTCCTCCTGATAGTGGTGTGCTGCGGCTCTCGGTGGTGGTGGTGGTCCTGGTCGGATCCAGGTGGATTGGTCTCTAAGCTGCGGGCATTCCCGCTTGTAGTGTCCCCACCTCTGGCACTGGTGGCATTGCACAGAGGAGGGTGGGCGAAACCTCGGTTGAGCCGCTGTAGGAGCTGGTGGGGGTAGCGGTCTCAGTGGTGTGTTGGTGCTAGCTGAAAATTGGTTTCCCCCTAGAGGTCGCACAGCTGGTTTAACACCCACAAGCTTCTGCTGCCTGCGGGCATCCATATAGTCATCGGCCTTTTTAGCTGCTTCTGTGATAGACGTGGGGTTACGGTCTTTCACCGATTCCTGCAGGTTTTCCGGTATCCCATCATAGAACTGTTCTAGTAGCAGCATTTGTAATAGGTCCTCCATGGACCGTGCCTGGTTCGCCTGTACCAATCCGAGGGCTGCTCTTTGTAAACGGCAAGCCCATTCTGCATGCAAGTCTTTTTCTGCCTTTTTCAATTCCCTGAACCGTCTCCGGTATGCCTCTGGTGTCATAGCATATCGGGCCAGGATAACCTCTTTGACATGGCTGTAATTCCTAATTTCTGTATCTGGTATCGTACGGTAGGCTTCAGCTGCCCTCCCAGTTAACCGTCCTGCTAAGATGGGTACCCAATCGTCCATATGTATTTTATGTAACGTGCATAGTCTTTCAAAGTCTTGGAGGAATGCATCTATATCTTCCTCCGCTTCTACATACATTTTAAATGCCTGGTATGGAATTTTTGGCTTACCCTCTTGCACCATAGACAGGGCTTGGTGTTTGTGGTCTCCTTTGCCGCGTTATAAATTCTTGAACCTCTGTCATTGTCTTGGAGATAATTTCCACTGGTGGGTTCTCCCCATAAAATGACAGTCTGAATTGGAGCTGCCTTTGGAACTCTGCTTGCTCTGTTCCGTCCGTCTCGTCCCTCTGTGCAGTGACCGAATCATCCTCTGTTCGGATTTCTGCCATTATTTCAGAGATAAGTGTTGCCTTTGTTTTGTTGCTGGCTGAAATACCTCTTACTTCCAGAAGATCTTTAAGTGTGGATCGTTTTAAAGTGGAGTAATCAATCTCCATTAATCCTTGTTCCTCTGTGAGTCTGGATCCCAGCGCTGCCAACCAATGTAGCGGAGAGCTGATATTCCACAGCGAATCTCCACTTAAGATCCCAGTGAGGCTCAGGAACAAGTCTTATAAATCCATAGAGTAGTAATTCCAGCAGGCAAAATAGTCCAATAATATCCCAACAGCAATCCCAATGACTGGACGACACACAGCATCAGGAGCAGAACTGACTTTATTAGACATAGCACACCTACTTTAAACCCCCCAACAGCCTCATTTACATACAATAGGGCACATAGATGACTATGGTACAAGGAAGGGTGGGGCCAGACAATAGCAAGGGCTGATGGGAGATGGCGGAGGGACAGAAAAGCAATACATTTAACATGGTAAATATTGCAGTTTACAATACATAGCAATACAATTAACCAAATGCCATTTTACAGGAATTAAACAGGCCAGGCTAAATACAATCCGCTACAAAGATATCATAGGGTCCCATAGCAAAACAAAAATTGATTTTTATTTTTATTGTGGATAAAAAAAAAAAAACGTACGCTGCGTCATCCACTTTACCCAACTTCTGTGTTGGAAGTGCAATAGGGGCTTTATTAAAAAAAGCACCTGTCCTATAAATAAATTGTGTATGGGGCATACAATATACTCTAAAACTGTCTACCTGCAGCCATTACTAGAGAGCTAAGTACATAGGAATTTATACAGTTACAATTGAATGCAATATCAGCTATACAATTCTCTTTGCACTGAGCTCCCCCTAGTGGTGGCTGCAGGAAAAGGAGCTGGATTTGTGTCAAAAAGAGAAGTTGTTCAGCGATGGGCATCCACCCAGGCACCATAGCAAACATGTGGTCTGTCTCTGTGGTAGGTATGCCACTGTCTTGGAGAACCCCCTGCAATTGTAAGAGGGCTGGGCCACAGCAGCTCAGCATTATACACTATCATTTATGCCAGAAAATCTACTCCAACTCCAACCTGGTGTAGATTTAAGTTTAAAATCGGAGATGCACCAAACCTACCTTGAGTCAGATGCATCTCGAACAAGCGAATCTGATTAGTAAGACTGGCGTATGAAATGCCAGGTTTCGTAAATCGCCATCTAACAATCCTGTAATAATTACAGAGCGTCTGATAACAATCAAATGATCCTCTGGCATTTCTTATATTCTGTAAATAGCCCGAGAATGCTATTTTTATAGTATTTTCCTTCCAGCACAGGCAACTTTCTTGTTTTACTGCTCTGTGCACATTTTCTTATCCTGGGTCAAGGTATGTAACTTTTTATCACTGAGAAACATCTGACTCACATATACTATATATATAAGTATGTATATAATATGTATTTATCTAAGCCGCACACCCTAAGTACTGTATTGTCTGACAGAATTATGAATTATGGCTGTAGAAGCTTACTGCGAGGCCGCATTCCTGTGCAAGAATGTTTTTTTCTGATCCATTTTCCACACATTACCATAAATAATAATAACAATCTGTGGCGAGGTTTACTTTTGCACTTAACCCCTAAAGCCTTTACCTTCTCTCTCTCTTGTTGCAAAGTTATTGCAAACATAAAAATGAAACCATAGTTCATAAAGCAAACAAGCAATATAATATATTATCCTATAGTTTTAGATGTCCATAATATGACCTCACGTGGGAGCCGTATATTTTGTGCTAGGAAAGAGATTAGACTTGAGATGAGCAAACTTCTTGAAGTTCGCTTTGTGTCCGATTCTACACTAATCAAAGTTGCTCCAATTGGCCTGAAAATTGGTGTACGACACACTGAGGTCTCCTAGGACTCAGTTTTTTAAAATCTTTTTCATGTCTTTTTTCCCCCCAAATTTTGGTGATCCTTTTTGTGATTTATGTGATCCTCTCTGTTCTTCCGCCATCATGGTTTTCCCTGCCAATATTCACAGTAAAATGGCACTGGGCGCCTTTTTACATGACTTGTTCAAAATGAATCTCAAAAGCTTCTGTCTCATTTCTTTGAAATTCGTTACAAATCTGATTTGTTTAGAATTGATTCACTCATTCACCCCATCACAACCAAGTAGGGAAACCTTTAGAAAACCTTTGGAATGCATTCCTCTGCTCTCTTCTGACTGGAAAGGATCCAGTTTTTGGAACCAAATACATACGACTGTCAAATGGAACAGATATACGACAATTTTGTGGCGTATATCTTGCACAGATTCTGTCGCAAGCCATGTTGCGGCAGAATCTGCTACTTCTTCCCCGCTCACACCAGGTCTAAAAAAGGGAGTGTGGCGTGGGCTGGGAAGGGGACGGACTGGCAGACCCTTCTCACTCATCGTTTTCCATTCCTGGTTTAGCAAGGAAGCTGTTTTACATTTAGAATCAGCGTCAACATAACTTCAATGATCCACCGCCAGCGTAGGCGCTTATTAAAATTGGCATGTAAAACGCCGGTCTTAATAAATGTGCCGTAAGGGTCACACAATGGTATTTTAACACTGATTTAGACCATATTCTGTACTCATGTTCACATGAAATCTGTATCCCACGCCTGTGAATAGGAGTTCACATAGAAAAACATCTGCATGGACTTTCTACCATTTTTTTTGCCACGGAAATCTGTGGAATGTTACTTATTTTGTGGCAATTATCCCCATTGAAGGACAGTGGTGCCAATCCTCATGAAGTTCTGCAGCAGTGCAAAAAGTGGCAAATCTGTGGCGGGAATCTGAGGTCAACCTCAAATATCTACCACAAAAAACAAGACCAGTTTAATCTCTTGTTTAACCCCTTCTCTTGTTTCACCCTTTCAACTGCCACACCCTGTCCACTTTGATTGACAGGACCAGGCAGTGAAAACGTGATCACGCCTGGTCCTGTCAATCAAAGTGCAGAGGGCACAGCAGTTGCAGAGAGAGCAGAGCCTCTAGGTGTAATGGAAACGCCCCTATTGCTCCTAGAGGCTCATTTGCATATAGTAAAACATAATTTTTCTCAGCAATGAGGGCACATATGAACAAGGGACAAATACAGATGCCGTTCGGCTGCCAAGTGCACATGTAACAGGTCACCCTGTGGCTGACTGAGGGGAAGAGAAGTGCCCCGGCTGCCCCCAACTCACCTTCCATTCAGAAAGTTCTTCCCTCTCCTCCCCCCGTTTTTTCCGGTCGGTGATGGTTTTTCCGGTCGGCGTGGTTTATCAGTTTGGGGGCTTGGCTGGTGAGGTCCGGCTTCCTGGGATGAAGCTAGTGGCCACCCTAACCCTAAGGCAGAAAATTATCCAATGTAATGTGAACTTAAAATAATGCTTTATATGCCTATACATTATCTACTTCAATCTTTCTTATCATTTCGTGTTAAGAGTGGCTCTTCTTGAGGGCCAATGTGGTTGCTATATTATTAAAATTATGGCACTAATATGCACTACTGAAAAGTGGGAAAAAAAGAAACACCTAGAAAGAGTTACGGCAAAAAGCCTGTTTTACGGTATGGCAATACTAGAGGTTACATGAAGTAATCAAAGTTTCAAGATCCTTACTTTACCTACAGATGCTCCACAGACTTTTTTTTTAATCTGACATCACAATTGATGTTTTTGTTTGACTCAGGGCTGTTTTTTGTCTTCTCTCTTACAGGACTTTTAATTGCATCTTGATGTGCTTGCTATGCCTGTTAGATGAAGGCGTTCACCATTTGTGCAATTAACGAATTTTGAAACAGGCTGAATAGTGGGACTTTGTGAAGCTGAATGGTCCATCCATCAAGTCTTGGAAAGAGTTGAACGAGATAGTTCTGTAGTTTATCGTGGTGTCGACAGTGGTCAGAGGAGGGCACTCGCACATGTAGAGAGGGTTCTGGAAGGTTAAAAAAGACAGAGGTACACCAAGATAGGTGTATATGGGAAGAGCCGATGCAGCTCAGCCACAGCATCACAAATTGATTCTGCAGTAGCCCCTGCAGAACCGCCTGGACCATAAGAAACTTTCTACTTGAAGCATGACTGCATTCATGCTCTGCACTAGTTTGTTTGCCACTGATCTCTCATCATCGATAAGAGAACATGCACTAGTGCCGTGAGAGAGCCTATTCAAGGCATGAATGGAAAATAATAGTGTTCAATTATGAAATCTGGTTCTGTCCTGGAACTAAAGATGACCACATCAGAGTTGCCAGGTGAGCTGGAGAGCACCATCATGCATAGTAAAGAGACACACAGGAGCAGCACAAGATGTCATGGTGTCTGGCACCATTAGCTACCATGGCCATTGCCGTTTGGTATTCGTGGCGGGAACATTGACCAGACTTTCGCATGTCCAAGATATAGTGGAACCAGTCCTACAGTACTGCCTTTTTTGATTCAGGAGATGTGGTGTCCCAACAAGATAAAATACGCCCACACGCTGCCTGTGCTACAAAACATGCCCTTCAGGGTCTCCAGCAGCTCGCCTGGCTAGTTCAATCAGCAGATATCTCCAGCATCGAGAATGTCTGGGACTGATTGGGGTGACAGATCTCCCATGCACAGCAGCCAACAACCACCTTGGCCGAACTATGGGTCTAAGTTGAAAGAGCTTGGAATGACATACCAAAGGAGGATATCCAGCATCTGTATGACCATTACCATGCCAGTGTGACTATATCACTAGTGATGGACGAACATCGGCTGGGACGATTCGCGAACGTGTGTTCGTGATCAAATGTTCGCGAACAGCGCGTTCGAAGCAGGCCCCGTTTACTTTAATGGCAGGCGAACCTGAAAAACTTTCAGGTCATATTTGCAGCCAGAAAACACTAGAAGTACACAAATAGTCCCACAACATTGCCAGTGATATACCAGAGGGGGATCATTGGCAAAAATTCCCACAAAAAATATGTATTTTAATTAGGGGCCATTTTTATGCGTCTTAAAGGGAAACTCTCAAAAATGTGCCCTGCTGGAGCCTAGAATTTTTTTTATTTCCTATCGGTTTGATGTATACAAATGTGCAGAACTCCACGTTTTTGTATCCTGCAGAGTCCATTAAAAAAGTGCATACGTTAACATTTATTTTTTTTCTACCATGGAACTGTATGGTGAAAATGACGCCACTACGGCATCAATCTGAGGCATCTGTTAAAGCATACATTTTTGGTATGCATTAAATGGATGGCAAAAATAGGATGTAAACCCAGCCCTAGTGTCAGAATAAGCACCAGTACACAGCGGAGCAGCATGGCGGACAGGGGAGGCTGCCATGTACTGACAGAGCGCTACCTGGTCCTGGTGGTCAGGGATGAGGACTGTGTTTCCAAAGGATCATTTCCTACTGGGAAATACAGGGCACAGTATAATACACTAGAATCTATATAACATAAAGATATTAGCCCTACCCCCGAATAATAATACAATTAGGTTATCATTTATTATATAGAAATACGACTATGTTAGACGTATTTCTGACACAGATTGAGGCGCAAAGGTCCTTAGCACCGCAATCTGCATATTTTTCCTGCTCATGGCAGGTCTAAAAAAGGATGGCGTGGGCAGGGAAAGGGATACAGTTATGGCCATCCAGTTATTGGATACCACCGCCATACATTGACCGGATAACAACTCTGTACAGTGACCGGATAACACCGCCATACCGTGACCGGATAAAAGGGTATAAGAGGGCACAGTACAGGGAATGACTAGGGGCACTGCACAGAGTGTGGTAAGAGGGCACAATGCAGGGTATAAGGGGGCACAGTCACATGAACTTGTGACATTAGAAGGTCCGAAGGTCCTTATGGTGAATGGGGTTCATACACCACCATAATGAGAGGCAGATGAGTGAGACGGGTGTGATTATGTGGCTAGAGATAAAAAAATTTACTGTCGGCCAGTACAGGCCCCAAAAATTAGGCAATAGGCATTCACCTGACAGCAAAGAACTTTGGATTCTGTGGCTG
Organism: Bufo bufo; assembly: GCF_905171765.1. Lineage (NCBI taxonomy): Eukaryota > Metazoa > Chordata > Amphibia > Anura > Bufonidae > Bufo > Bufo bufo. The sequence continues at coordinate 593,277,303 of NC_053391.1, forward strand.
GAGGTACATTAGGCGGTCACAGGTTAAATATGGAACTGTCTGCCAGTACAGGCCCCAAAAATTAGACATTCACCTGACATAAAAGGCCTTTTATGCCGCTGTATATACATAAGGCAAGGACATTATTTGTTCTGGGTGGTGGCGGATATGTGTGGGCTGGCATGAGGAAATTCAATTAAATGTGGTCGTCACAGGTGTTGAATTCCTCCAAGATCCATGCCTCATTCATTTTTAAAAATGTGAGGTAGTCCACACTGTGGTGAGCTAGGCGAGTGCGCTTATCGGTCATGATCCCCCCTGCTGCACTGAACGTCCTTTCGGACAGGACAATCGACGAGGGGCAAGCCAAGAGTTCCATGGCAAATTGTGCCAGCTCTGGCCACAGGTCAAGCCTGCACACCCAGTAGTCAAGGGGTTCCTCGCTTCTCAGAGCGTCCACATCGGCTGTTAACCCGATGTAGCCGGACACCTGTCCGTCTAGACGTTCCCTGAGGCTGGATCCGGAGGGCGGCTGTCGATAGGTTTTCTGCAAGAATGATCTCATATCCAAAGTGACCAACATGTATGCCATTTTGTGTTTGTACCGGGGGTCTAAGTACGTTGCCACCCAGTACAGGTCCTTGACCTTTATGCTTTTTATACAGGGGTCCCTCTTCAAACACTGGAGCATGAAGGCCCCCATTTGCACTAAATTGGAAGCAGTGGCTCCTGCTCAATGCCCAGGAGAATGTCGTCCTCGGTCTCCTCCCCCTAGCCACGGACAACATCAGGAATCCCCGAAAAGTTTAAAGCCTGCTCTTCTTGCTCCTCCTTCTTCTCCCTCCAGCCACCATCCTCCTCTGACTCCTCTTCAGACCCCTGCTAACTTGTCTCAGATGGAGTAGCCCCCCTGGGAATTCATTCCGCATTGCGACTTTCTCATCTTCCAGCTCCTGCTCCTCAACGGCTTGATCAATGACACGACGCAATGCACGCTCCAGAAAGAAGGCGTAAGGTACGATGTCACTGATGGCACCCTGGCTGCGACTGACCAGATTGGTGATCTCATCAAATGGCGCAGAAGTCTGCATGTGTCGCGCATGAGCAGCCACTGGCGCGGTGAAAAGAAACCAAGCTCCCCAGAACCTGTCCTGCCGCAGAGTTCGTACAGGTAGTCTTTAACCGCACGTTTCTGCTGGAGCAGCCTATCAAGCATATACAAGGTGGAGTTCCAGCGCATCGGGCAGTCACAAATCAGACGTCTAATGGACAACTGGTGTCGCCGCTGAACGCCAGCAAGGCGAGCCATGGCCGTGTAAGATCTTCTAAAATGGCCAGAGATTTTCCTGGCATGCCGCAAGACGGACCCCGGGGTATTTGACAACGAATCGCTGTACGACTAAGTTTAGGACGTGTGACATGCACGGCACATGTGACATTTTTCACTGTTTCAGCGCTCAGCAGATTCGCACCGTTGTCGCACACCACTTTACCAACTGTCAAATTAAGCGGGGTTAGCCACTGATCGGCTTGTGACCACAGAGCTGAAAGCAGTGCAGGACCGTTGTGGCTCTTGGCTTCCAGGCACAACAGCCGCAGCACAGCATGGCAACGTCTCACCTGGCACGTCAAATAGGTTCTGGGGAGCTTGGGGGGTGCAGCGGAAGAGGCGGTAGCAGTGGAAAAGAAGGAGTCAGCCGAGGAGGAGACAGAGGATGGAGGAGGAGGAGGAGAAGAAGAGGCCGGCCTGCATGCAATCCGTGGCGGTAACACCAAATCCACACCGGTGCCACGGATTACATGCTTGATGGTCGTCAGAAGGTTCACCCAGTGGGCAGTAAAAGTTATGTACCTTCCCTGCCCGTGTTTGCTAGACCACATGTCTGTGGTCAGATGTATCTTGGCACCGACACTGTGTGCCAGAGATACGTGCCGCTGAACGTGGCCGTATACTCTAGTTCAGGGATGCTCTTCTGGGAGAAATATTTCCTTCCGGGGACCTTCCATTGCGGTGTGCCAATGGCCACAAATTTTCTAAAGGCCTCCGAGTCCACCAATTTATATGGCAGTAGTTGGCGGGCTAGCAGTTCCGACAAGCCAGCGGTCAGCCGTTTGGCAAGAGGATTATCCGGTGTCATCATTTTTTTACTCTCAAACATTTGGGCCACAGAAGTCTGCCTTGTGCCAGATAAACGCGACGACGGCACGGTGGAAGGTGGAGTGGAGGACAAATGGGAGGAGAGAGAAGAAGGAGAAGAGGCAGGATGTGGAGCGCCGGGAGTGTGGCTTTGTGTGTTCTGACGGCGTTGCTCCCACTGAGCTCGGTAATGGGAGGCCAGGTGCCTTCTTAAGGCGGTCATCCCTAGGTGAGTGTTGGGCTTACCGCGACTTATGCGTTGACAGCACAGGCTGCAGATGGCAACACTATTATCAGCAGTGAACACGTTAAAAAAAGCCCACACTGCGGAGCCATATGTCGGCCCCCTGGGAGCGCAAGATGTGACCGTGCATGGTGGATGGCTCCAGATACATTTGCAGTCTGCTTTTTGCCTCCTGTGCACTGCGAGTTCTGCCTGCTTCTCCTCCTTCTCCTCCCTATCTGCTGCTCTGTCTCTCTCTCTGAACTCCCCTCCTCTTCCTCTCTTGTGGGCACCCACGTGACGTCCATCGACACGTCATCACATTCACCACCACTGACATTAGAGATCTCGGAGTAGGCAGCAACAGCGGGGACAACCCTACTTGGGCTGATCTGGGTACTGTTGTCAAACCGATGGGGGGCGGCCGTTGCTACCTCCTCTTCCTCATGCGATGCCAAGAATGGCTGCGCATTGGTAAGGTCTGTGAATGGATGGGGAAATAATTCCTCTGACTCGACTGGAGGGGCTATGGTGGTGGTGGTGTCTTTGGGGGTGCACACAGCAGAGATTGAGGCGGGTGCAGATACAGAGGATGAGGAGGGTGCAGAAGCGGAAGGCTGAGTGAGCCACTCAACCAACTCTGGTGCGTCCTTTGACATAATCGCACGCACCTTCTCCAACTTCCCACTTAGGCTTCGGCCTGGTGCACCTGCCCGACCCCTACCACCCCTGTGGAACGGCCTGGCTCTTCCTCTGCCTTTCATTTTCAAACTGACACTCTGCCAAAGTCCCTAGAGAAGAGCAGTATTTGTGGAAGCTGATAAATGGCAGGCCTCAATCCGTTGTTAGTTGAAGCTGGTATATCACCCTCAAGCAGTAATTTTGTGGATGCAGGAATATAGAAAACCTCTATCACTATTTTGTGGAAGCCATATCTGGTGCGTCCTTTGACATATTCGCACGCATCTTCTCCAACTTCCCACTTAGGCTCCAGCCTGGTGCACCTGCCCAATCCCTACCACCCCTGCGGAACGGCCTGCCTCTTCCTCTGCCTGTCATTTTCAAAATGACCCTGTGCCAAAGTCCCTAGAGAAGAGCAGTATTTGTGGAAGCTGATATATGGCAGGCCTCAATCCGTTGTTAGTTGAAGCTGGTATATCACTCTCAAGCAGTAATTTTGTGGACGCAGGAATATGGAAAACCTCTATCACTATTTTGTGGAAGCTGACATATGGCAGGCCTCAATCAGTTGTTAGTTGAAGCTGGTATATCACCCTCAAGCAGTAATTTTGTGGACGCAGGAATATGGAAAACCTCTATCACTATTTTGTGGAAGCTGATATATGGCAGGCCTCAATCAGTTGTTAATCAGTTGTTATTTGAAGCTGGTATATCACCCTCAAGCAGTAGTTTTGTGGATGCAGGTATATGAAAAACCTCTATCACTATTTTGTGGAAGCTGATATATGGCAAGCCTCAATCAGTTGTTAGTTGAAGTTGGTATATCACCCTCAAGCAGTAATTTTGTGGACGCAGGTATATGGAAAACCTCTATCACTATTTTGTGGAAGCTGATATACGGCAGGCCTCAATCAGTTGTTAGTTGAAGCAGGTATATCAAAACCCGCAATCTGTATTTTATGGATGCAGGTATATGGAAAACCTCAATCACTATTTTGTGGAATCTGATAGATCGCAGCCCTCAATCAGTATTTTCTGGAAGCATACAAATGCACTATAATATACTTTCTATGTTCTAAGTATATCACACCCCTCTGTGTATCACACCTATCGATAGCATAACGCTACCAGTCCTTAAAAGGACTTTTGTGGCCCTATTAGCTAGCGTGTGGTGTCCCTAAGTTCCTAACAGCCTGTCCCTGCTCCAAAATGCAACCTCTCCCTACACTGGCAAAACACATAATGTAAAATGACTGCCAGATTGGGTTCTGTTATAGGGCTGGGGGTGTGTCCATGTGCTGAAACGTCCCAATTGGCTGTCCTGTCCCACCTGATGGATGTGTCATGGGTCAAAGTTCGGCGCAATGCAAAATAATATGGCGCGCGCGGACATCGCCATATGTTCGCATGTTCCGTGGATCACGAACTGACCGCCAGGCGAACCGCAAGGCCATCACTATATATCACAGCAAGGGGAGATGCCATCCAGTATTAATGTCATTCTGCCTGAACATATACCCTGCTGTAGAACCAAAATAGAGGGTTGTGTGATGATTGACCAATCTCCCAGTCGCGCAGTTCAAACATCCGGCGACGGGGGAAGGGGGCACCCAATAGCAGGCCTTGACGGGAACGAGCCTTTCTAGCCTACTCTGGCCTCCTAGGGTGGCTCATTCCTGTAGTGGCCTGCTATTGGCTGCTCCCCCAGTGGTGGCCGTGCGGGTATCAGAAGCAACGCGGTTGCTGGGAAGCAGGGTAAGTATAACCAGTATGAAGGACCTGGGCATTTTGGGGGGCATTATAGGGGTTGGATAACCCTTTTAATTTATGATGTGTAAAAATTATAGTACAGCATTTCTACAATTAATCCGATCACAGGCCTGGAATACAGCACATCACATTTTAGGACAGAATGGTTTCCAGGTACTGTGTTTGTTAACAGCTGATATACACCATTGCCTCAGAAGTATAAACAGGCAGATCTGGAAAAACTCTCTAATTACAAACCCCAGCAAGACGTGAGCATATTGCAGTTGTAAATCCTGTGGATTTAGAAGGAACTGCTACCAATTAACATGGTGCCTTTGAAACTTTGTTATAAACAGCAATTGTGATTGACGGGTCGCTATTTCATGCAGGTCTGCAGCAGTCCTGGTGTTGAGTGACTATATCCTTGATGTCTTTATGCTATTTATACCATGAACATTCTTACTTGTTAGGGTGTATTCATACATTGTAGGTGTAGTGGCTTTTTTTGCATCAATTTTATATATTTTAGAATCATAGTTTTTGGCCAACTTTAAAACCAGTGTACAGTAATGCGCTTTATTGTTTGCCCTAGATTTAAAATGCTGTTGGTTTAGAGCTGGTAAATAATAAAAGCATTGATTATTGTTGGTGAAAATTGGTTGTCAAATTATCATTATTGCTTGTAGCTAGTCTTGAGCGAATCAAAGTATCCAAAGTAAACGTTGATCCGAATTTCAGGAGAAATTTGATTCGTCACAAAGTCAAATTTCCTCGCGCTTCATGGTAACGAATCTATTTATCCTGAAATGGCAGTAAAAAAAATACATACTCACCTCATCCATTTGGGCGTGAAGAGACCATTGCGGCCATCTTGATTGCAGAAACCCCGCGGGGTGACCTGTGTGTCACTATGTGGTCGGGCGCAGTGACATCAGTGATGATGTCACCACGCCCAGACAGCATGATGATGTCATCACGTCTCGCGTGGTGTCTTCAATCAAAATGGCCGCGACAGCCTCTCTGCGATCAAATGGATTAGATGAGTATGTTTTTTTTTTGTTTTGTTTTTAACTGGCCCCTGAAAGGCCTTAATTTTAATCTCAGATGCCGTGATAATATTGTTATTATCCATATTGCCTCCTTTGCTGGCTGTATTCATTTTTCCATCACATTATATACTGCTCGATTCCATGGTTACAACCACCCTGCAATCCATCAGTGGTGGCCGTGCCTGCACAATATAGGATGTACACGGATGAAAACATCCGGTGTCGGGGGGAGCAGCCAATGGCAGGTGGGGACAGGGACGAGCCTCCCTAGCTCCACCCGCGATGCTAAGGAGGCTCCCCCCATCTCCGCCTGCCATTGGCTGCTCCCCCCGACACCGGATGTTTAAGAAATTGGATAACCCCTTTAAAATCTGCAAACAGGCCTTGGGCATCATCCTATTACAACTTCATACAAGTCAGGAGTTTATGGAGCCTTAAAGGCTATTGACATCTTTAAGGCCAAATGGCTTATTTAACATTGCATTCTACTCATTTTGTGTTAAAAATATATTTTATCAAAAGTTTTCAACTTTTTTTTTTTCTCTACAGCTTTCACTTTCAGTGTATCTGCAAAGCACTGCTCTCTGCTGCACAGTAAATCCATCAGAAAAATACTGTGACCAGGGGCGTACAAAGATCTAATAGAGCACTATAGCAGAACTTAGTATGGGCCCCCCTGTCCCAGCCAGTTTCCAGTACGTGTGTGTCAATCACTCCCAGGCAATGCAGAATGCTAAGCACCACGCCCCATTTTTATGATGAATTTATGGTTTTTTTTTTGTTTTGTTTTTAACTGGCCCCTGAAAGGCCTTAATTTTAATCTCAGATGCCGTGATAATATTGTTATTATCCATATTACCTCCTTTGCTGGCTGTATTCATTTTTCCATCACATTATATACTGCTCGATTCAATGGTTACAACCACCCTGCAATCCATCAGTGGTGGCCGTGCCTGCACAATATAGGATGTACACGGATGAAAACATCCGGTGTCGGGGGGAGCAGCCAATGGCAGGTGGGGACAGGGACGAGCCTCCCTAGCTCCACCCGCGATGCTAAGGAGGCTCCCCCCATCTCCGCCTGCCATTGGCTGCTCCCCCCGACACCGGATGTTTAAGAAATTGGATAACCCCTTTAAAATCTGCAAACAGGCCTTGGGCATCATCCTATTACAACTTCATACAAGTCAGGAGTTTATGGAGCCTTAAAGGCTATTGACATCTTTAAGGCCAAATGGCTTATTTAACATTGCATTCTACTCATTTTGTGTTAAAAATATATTTTATCAAAAGTTTTCAACTTTTTTTTTTTCTCTACAGCTTTCACTTTCAGTGTATCTGCAAAGCACTGCTCTCTGCTGCACAGTAAATCCATCAGAAAAATACTGTGACCAGGGGCGTACAAAGATCTAATAGAGCACTATAGCAGAACTTAGTATGGGCCCCCCTGTCCCAGCCAGTTTCCAGTACGTGTGTGTCAATCACTCCCAGGCAATGCAGAATGCTAAGCACCACGCCCCATTTTTATGATGAATTTATGGTTTTGTTTTTGTTTTGTTTCTATCAAAGGGATAACATTTTAATTTTAAAAAATTAATAAAAAAAGTCACCCTTGGCCTCACCCACTTTACCTGAATCGGTGCTTCATAAATATAGAACTCCTTCTTTCAGACCACCATATTTCTCAATGTATTTATGCCAGACAACTGACATACATATACTAATAAGTCTCCTGCATCCCATCTATAAAAAAGCGTTCTGCCTGCTGCCAACACTAGGGGGAGCTCAGTGCATAAGAATTTATGTAGTTACAGTTGATTGGATGGAAGCAGTAATCATCTGTTTGCAATGAGTTCGCTTAGTGGTGGCAGCAAGAAAATGCAATGTTCTCGCTTCAGCAAAAGAAAAAGAAGATCAGCGCCGGGCCCCTCTCCCCTGTAGCAGTTGTATATCACTGCAGAAGCCAGTCATTGGCCGGAGAGGTGCATATGATCATGCCCATACACCGATGGAGGGGCTAGAAGATGGAGACAGGAGGACTGGAGAAGCATGGAGCAAGTAAGTATGAATCTTTTTTTAGGAGGCAGCCTGGGGGCATTACATGAAATATAATTATTATCAGAAATCCAGTTTAAAGGCAAACACCCACACCATTACAGCGCTACTAATTCATGCTTTGTACCTTTTCATGTGAAATTTTGGGCATAGTGGAAACCATGGGTGGACTGGGAACTTAAAGTGGCCCTGGAAAGAATACTAAAAGTGGCCCGTTTTGTAGTTGGGTCCAAATTGATGGAAGGCAGGGCTTGTAATCCCATATTGTGGCACATTATACTACCCCAACAGAGCCAAATACCACAGTCCATCACAAAATACTACCAACGGCACAAAATACATCCCCAAAAACTTCCACTGGCCGGCTGTGAGGAGGGACCAAGCGGTGTCCTGGGCATCGGCCCACCGGGAAATTTCCCTGTAAGGTCTATGGCCAATCCGCCCCTGGTGGAAACGTGCTATAACTTTTCTTATTCAAAAAATGTCTGCACCTGTGTGTGCCTCGCAGAGCCATATTTGTGCTGCCTACTTTCTCTGTGGTAAAATGACATGTGTTTGGCCAGAGGAAACCCATGGCTACATCACATTATACATTTTTTATATAAAAAATATTCTTCTGGAAATGGCTCCCTATAAGTCAAAATCCGACTTTCCAACAAGCCTTGGGATGTGACCAGGGATGTGTCTTGCCTATATTCCCTGGTCAAATCCCAAAGCTTGCTGGGAAGTCAGATTTCAAAGAGGTGGTGGTGGCGAGATGGGTCTCTTCCTTTGGAGATACTTTTTTGTGCACTTTCCTGATCAGCAAAGACTAAAAAGTAGGGTTAGATCTTCCATTTAATAAAAAAAAAGAAATAGCCCAGTTAGACAGGTCAGAAGCCACTGAGGTCAGTAAGGAGTTAAAGTAAAGTTATGCAATGTGTAAACCAGTCTTTCAGTAGGCTCTGCTGAGTAATGCTCTGCTGAGTGATACATTGCAGATTCCTTTGCCCCTAAATGAGATACCTATGTGCGGAGGAGGGACACTTGATAAGCTAAAATATTTCTAGAAAGCAGCTCCCATAGATAATTTCAAAACACGTGAATTGGGGATCAAAGGGTCATATGGAGCCTCTGCGTCTCACAACCTCAACATTGTAATAACGCAGGTGTATGGAGAAAAAAACCACACTCTTCATAACAACTGTGGAGACTGACAAAATGTTCAGTGCAGATGTAATGCTATACTAAACTGACAGGGGATCAAATATCTCAACTGAACGGAAAAGTGCTAATAGAGAAGGGGCCGATAAAGGTCTTAGCAGGTGCTCTCTCATGTCTTAAGGAGACCTGTCACTTCTGACATTTTTGTGTTAATAACTACTTTCCTCATGTAATAACAATTCTGGAGCATGTGTTATATCAGGGATCAGCAACCTTTGGCACTCCAGCTGCTGTGCAACTACAACTCCCAGCATGCAAGTGAAAGGAGGATTCTGGGACTTGTAGTTTCAGAACAGCTGGAGTGCCAGAGGTTGCTGATCCCATTCCTCTATTATTCCTGCTGCAAGTTTATGAATGAATTATCAGCAGTCTGCAGTAAAGGTTTATCTGGGTAATAATGTTGGGGGGGGGGGGGGGGGGTCCCTGACCAGTCTGATGCTGGCAACACTGATTGGATAGTGTCAGACTGTGTAGGGGCACCCCCCCCCCAACTGAGACCGTCCCTGAGCAGGTTATAGAAAAGCGGATATGGAAGCAGCTTAGACTACTTCCACACTAGCGGCAGCCTTCTCCAGCAGGCTATTCCGGCGGGTGAACAGCCTGCCGGATCCGTGCTGCCGCTAGTGCACATGTGCCGCCGGAGATCTGCTCCGGCCCATTGACTATAATGGGGGCGGGACGGAGTTCCAGCAACAGCACGGCAAACATGCCGAGAGGCGGGCGGAATAAAGCTACGACATGTCAATGGTGCTGGAGCGGACCTCCGTGTGCACTAGCGGCAGCACGGATCCGGCAGGCTGTTCACCCGCCGGAACAGCCTGGTGGAGAAGGCTGCCGCTAGTGTGAAAATAGCCTTAGGGAGACACTGCCGCACTCAGCACTGCTAAATTATTCTGTAATGTGGGCAATTGGGCCGCCGTTGGGCCTCACAGAGATGTCCGGCACAGGGCTTCCGACTCAAGCTCTCCTATTATAATCCACCATTGGACTGGAGGGTGTAAGAGTCAGGGGAGAAACGGGGTGAGCTTTGCTTTTGTTATTTTAGCACATTTATATGGCTGTTGTAGTTTTTTTTGACTAGGACAACTGCTTTGTGCTCCACATGAACCCCAGTTAGAAATGTAATAAAATTGCAATTAGTGGTGGAATTTTTTTTTTAAATGACGCCTCACACGGGCATATGTGTAAAATATGCATTATACAGATACACAACACGACCATATTTATAAATCATCAGCATTGCATCCCTATTACAGATCTGCTATACTGATGGACTGGCTCCAATTTAGGTGCAGGAACACTCTAGTTTGATATGTAACATGTACATATGTCAACACTCTCCATAGATGTCAATGGACATATTACATTCTGAAAACAGATAAAAGTAGTACACAGCATAGAGCCATACAGATATGTTTGCCATATATACTAGGAGCTTATCAGATGTAAAAAGCAAGAGTATTTACGTAATATGAATAAAGCCTTACAGTCAGTGGCATACTTACTATGGAGGCAGACCACACCACTGCTATGCTGCCTGAGGTGAAAAGGGGCCCAGCACTGAACTCCTTCTGCTTCCCGACATGAATCCACCACATTTTTCTGCAGCCACCACTAGGGGGAGGCTCAGTGTCTAAAGAGTTTACAGCATCCATTGAGTTCAAAGGTACCTGTATAAATTCTTATGCCCTGAGCTCTATCTAGTGGTGGAGGCTGGCAGACATTTTTATAACGTAGTAAGGAAGCAGATTATTTAGACCTTAACTTTGACCTTCACAGCAGCCTGCTCCTTTAAACAGTGAGTTCCACAGCACCCCACCCCCTTGATAGTGAACTTCACAGGGACCCACCCCCTTAACAGTGACCTCTACAGCACCCAATCCTTAACACTGAACATAGGTTACAGTCCCCTTAACTGTGACCTCCACCATTCCCGGCCCCCTTAACAGAGACCTTCACAGCGACTTTCCCTTTAACAGTGACTGCCACAATACCCCGCTCCCTTAACAGTGACCTCACAGTACCCCACTGCCCCTTTAATAGTGGCCTCCACAGTCCCCTCCTCCCTTAACAGTGACCTCCACAGTGCTCGCCCCTTTAACATTGACCTCCACAGTGGCCTGCCCCCTTAACAGTAACATCCACAGCGCCCTCCCCTTTAACAGTGACCTCCACAGTGGCCACCCCTTTATTAGTGACCTCCACAGTACCCTGTCTCCTTAACAGTGATTTACACAATAACCCGCCACTTAGCACTGACCTCCACAGAGCTCCGTTCCCTTAAAATATGACCTCCACAACACCCCGCCCCCTTAACAGTGACCTCTACAGCATCACGCCCCTTAACACTGACCTCCATAGCGGACCGTCCCCTTAACTGTGACCTCCACCGTTCCCTGTCCCTTAACAGAGACCTCTACAGCAATCTGCCCCTTAACATTCACCTCCATAGTGGACCGTCCCCTTAATTGCGACCTCCATAGCAGCCTGCCCCTAGGGTGGCCAGAGGTCCGGTTTTAGGGCAGACAGTCCGGCTTTAGACTCCCTGTCCTCCGCCCAGCGCAGGGCCTGTACGGACACAGGGATGTCCTTTTAAACAGCTCAATCTCAGACAGCAGCACTGAGCTGTCAGAGTTTGAGCTGCAGGGAGAAAGTCACCCTCCCTCCCACACCTGCAGCTGACAGAAGTTGATTTCTACCTTCATTTTTTCAATCCCTGTTGGCTGCGGAGGGGGCGTGACCTAACTGGGTAGAGGCGTGGCTTAACAGAACCTAGGTCAGGGTTTTTAAGTCCGTCTTTTGAGGGTGGCCTGAATGGCCACTGTGCTGTCTTCACTATTGCATAGTTTGTTCATTTGTGTGCCTTCAGCACCATCTAGTGACCTTTATCTGTAAGTGCATCTTTTGCCTTGTTAAGTTATGCATATTCATTAGGTCACCTGACTTCCTGCTCACAGTGCTTTCTGGGAAAGAGACAGGCTCCTGCTTCCTTTTCTCTTCACCTCATGGAAGGAGCAGCTACTCATTGTGTGTCTCTTGCTAAAGCATCGTCGGTAAGGGATTAATTAATGTTTTTGTGTAAGTTTTGTGTACACTGTACTGTATACTCAGTTCTTGTATGTTCATTTTCCTATAGTTTACCTTATCTACTGCCGGTTAATAAAAACCACAGACTACAGAAACAAGTCTCATCTTATTAACTAGTAGAATGGTGATATCTGCCTGTTGAACTGCATACAGACCCCGGGGGTACATGTTGTGAGAACAGGACAGTAAACGACGACTTCTAGCGAGAGAGACGCACCTGACTACACAGAAGTCTGTTACGGTCCACGCAATATCTGCAAACGGACACCACAGCGACTTCTATACAGTCCAGTGCTGCAAGGGGATAGCCGCTTCAAGCAATGTAGACACATTTGATTGCATACTGTGACCGCTCTCTAAGCGCAGCGACCGGCATTCCACAGCACGGTAGTCTCCACGCAGTGTCTTCACCAACACCATGTCGCGTAGCACAGTATCAAGCTACAAGACAAGATCAAGGAAGGATGGTTCCACTAAGTCGTCTTCCGTTAGCAATGCGGCTGCCATTGCCCGCGCAAAAGCAGAAGCCGCGAAGGTCAAAGCAGCCTTTGCCGAACAAGAAATGAAGATGAAAGAAGAAAAGGCTGAGAAGGCACAGTTACAGGCTTCACTAGAAATACAAAAGGTCCTCTTAGATGCAAAGCTAGAGAAACTCGCCGTAGAGAAAGAAACGGCAGCCGCCATAGCTGAAGCAGAGTTCTTGGAAGCAATGGAATACCTGAAAACCGGAAGTCACTGCAGTGTGCTTAGCCCAGAACTCGGCCAGCAAGATCCTGTACAACGCACTTCAGAGTACGTCCGTCAACACTCTAGACCAAACAGCAATGCTGATCCATTCCCAGGAACCGAAGACGTCACCTATGCCATAGAAGAATCATACCGCCCAAAAGAAAGAGTCACGCTCGGAACCCAGTCCTACAAACAAGAGAGCCCAGAGCCACGTGACAAAACTCCAGCTAACTTCCCTGCACACCGAGGAAGCCAGCTTCCAGTCCAGCCTGCAGAGCCACCTTATCCCACAAGACGGTATGATATGGGCTGGCCTAAGTCAGAGACTCCATACAGGTATGATCGCCCACCACACTCTCACTGTGACTTTCCACCTCCAACCAACCTTAGTAGTAACCAGAGCACAATAGACTTTGCCAGGTTCTTTACTAAACGTGAGCTAGTTACAAAGGGACTGGCGAAGTTCATTGATCGACCTGAAAACTATAGAGCATGGCGGGCCTCCTTTTATAACATTACAAAAGACTTGGGTCTGTCACACAGTGAGGAGATAGACTTCCTTGTAGATCGGCTTGGAAAAGACTCTGTAGAACATGCCAAGAGAATCAGGGATATTAATATAAACTACCCAGAGATTGGCCTAAAAATGATCTGGGATAGACTTGAGGAATGTTATGGTTCTGCAGAGGTCATAGAGGATGCGTTGTTTAAAAGAATTGACGAATTCCCTAGAATATCTAGCAAAGGGTTCCAGAAACTTAGGGATTTAAGTGATCTACTGATGGAATTACAGGTTGCCAAAGCCGAAGGGGATTTACCGGGGCTTGCTTTCCTCGACACTGCAAGAGGTGTCAAACCGATTGTATTAAAGCTTCCCCACAACCTGCAGGAGAAATGGGTCTCCCACGGGTCAAGGTACAAACATATCCACAATGTGCCATTCCCTCCCTTCAGTGTGTTTGTTGACTTTGTAAGGCTAGAGGCCAATATTCGTAATGACCCTAGCTTTGATCTATCACAGTCTTGTGCCACTCCCTATGACCACAGACCACACAAAGGATCAGTGGCAGTGCACAAAACTAACATTTCACCTGCAGATTCTTACAGGCATTACAGCTCTGCCAGCCACGAAACAGTCAAAGATCCTGGTAAGCAGTGCCCTCTACACAAGAAGCCACACCCTCTTCTGAAGTGCAGAGCCTTTAGAGAAATGTCCATAGGAGATCGCAAAGCCTTCCTCAAGGAGAACCGCATCTGCTACAAGTGCTGCTCATCAACATCACATATTGCCAAAGACTGTCAGGTTAGTGTAAAATGCACTGAATGCAACAACTCAGATCACAACACGGCCTTACATCCTGGGCCTTTCCCATGGACCTCATCACAGAGTAACAGTGCCAGAGAGCATGGCGGGGAGGAAAGTAACTCTGAAGCTAACCCACCAGCAGTTACTTCACAATGCACTGAGGTCTGTAAAGGACTCATAGGCGGCAGATCCTGCTCAAAAATCTGCCTAACAAAGGTATACCCAAAGGGCTGCAGAGACAAAGCCATCAATGTTTACGCTATCCTAGATGACCAAAGTAATGCATCCCTAGCCAAATCTACTTTCTTTGACATTTTCAACATCAAAGGGCCTAACACTCCTTATTCTCTAAAGACTTGTGCGGGTACTGTAGAAACAGCGGGGAGGAGAGCTAGTGGCTACCTAATTGAATCCATAGATGGTAAAACGTGTCTTTCCTTACCAACTATTACTGAATGTAACCAAATCCCTGATAATAGACACGAGATCCCTACACCAGAGGTAGCCATACATCACCCCCATTTACAGCGTATAGCCCATCTCTTACCAAAACTCGATCCTAACGCTCAGATAATCCTACTCCTAGGGAGAGATATCTTACAAGTTCATAAAACTAGAGAACAGATTAATGGCCCACATCATGCTCCTTATGCCCAAAGGCATGACCTAGGATGGGTCATAGTAGGAGATGTCTGCTTAGGAAGCATACACAAACCAACCTCCATTAATAGCATGCTCACAAGCACATTAGATAATGGACGTCCCTCTATTTTCGAACCATGTAAAAACAACTTCCTCATAAAGGAACTGCCACATAGTACTCAACTACCTTGTTCTTTCATAGACTCTGTAGACCACGACATAGCTTGTGGCAGTGACGAAGACCACTTAGGTTGCTCAGTGTTCCAAAGGACCAAGGAGGACAATCAGGTAGCAATGTCCCACGAAGACAGATTGCTTTTAGAAACCATGCAAAAGGAAATCACTAAGGATGAAACAAATAGTTGGGTCGCACCCCTTCCCTTCAGGCCTCAAAGACAACGTTTGCCTAACAACAGAGAGCAAGTCTACAGACGTTTTGTTTCTCTAAGGCTACTTTCACACTAGCGTTCGGGGCTCCGCTTGTGAGTTCCGCTTGTGGATGCGGATCCGCTCAGAATGCATCAGTCTGGCTCCGTTCAGCCTCCGCTCCGCTCAGCAGGCGGACACCTGAACGCAGCTTGCAGCGTTCGGGTGTCCGCCTGGCCGTGCGGAGGCAAACGGATCCGTCCAGACTTACAATGTAAGTCAATGGGGACGGATCCGTTTGAAGATCACACAGTATGGCTCAATTTTCAAACGGATCCGTCCCCCATTGACTTTCAATGTAAAGTCAAAACGGATCCGTTTGCATTATCATGAACAAAAAAAAATAATAAATTTTTTTTTTTTTTTTTGTTCATGGTTATGCAAACGGATCCGTTCTGAACGGATGCAAGCGTTTGCATTATAGGAGCGGATCCGTCTGTGCAGACACCAGACGGATCCGCTCCTAACGCAAGTGTGAAAGTAGCCTAAGACGTAGCTTCCACAAGAAGCCAGAAATGAAAGATCACTTCTTTACTTTCATGAGGAAAATATTTGAGAATGGTCATGCTGAGGTAGCTCCCACCCTTAAAAACTCAGAAGAATGTTGGTATTTACCCATATTCGGGGTTTACCACCCAAAGAAACCAGGTCAAATTAGAGTAGTGTTTGACTCTAGTGCTAAATATGAAGGCGTCTCCCTAAACGACGTCCTGCTCTCAGGTCCAGATCTTAACAACAAGCTCCTAGGAGTACTGCTTCGTTTTCGTAAAGACTCTGTTGCCTTCATGGCGGACATTCAGCAGATGTTTCATTGCTTTCTCGTTAAAGAGGAACATAGAAACTTCTTAAGATTTCTTTGGTTTATTGATAATGACCCCACAAAAGATATCGCAGAGTACCGCATGCGGGTACATATCTTTGGTAACAGCCCCTCTCCTGTAGTTGCAACTTATGGTCTCAGACACTCTGCTCAGGAAGGCGAAATAGAATATGGGTCAGACGTCAGACAATTCGTAGAAAGAGACTTTTATGTAGATGACTGTCTAAAATCACTACCCACTGTTGAGGGCGCAGTAAGTCTCCTTAAGAGAGCTCAAGAAATGCTTGCATGCTCAAACCTGAGACTCCACAAAATAGCCTCCAATAGTAAGCAGCTGATAGAAGCATTTCCCTCTCAAGACCACTCAAACGACCTACAGAGCTTAGACTTAGGGACTGACTCCCTTCCTATACAAGGTAGCCTTGGTCTCCTCTGGGATCTAAAATCAGACACGTTTACCTTCCAAGTCAGCCAGGAAGAGAAGCCCTTTACCCGTAGAGGTGTCCTGTCTGCCATAAACAGTCTTTATGATCCCTTGGGATTCACGGCCCCTATTACAATCCAGGGCAAATCACTACTTAGAGACTTAACTCAGGAGACATTGGATTGGGATCACCCACTTTCCCCTGAAAAAAGAAACATATGGATAGAGTGGAGAAACTCCCTAAAGACTTTATCTAACCTGCATGTTCCACGTTCTTACGCTCCTGTGCCATCCTCAGAAGTAAAAACACAAAGACTTTATGTATTCTCTGACGCGTCCGTCAAAGCAATTGCCGCTGTAGCTTATCTTAAAACTATAGACAACAAAGGTCAGTGCCACACAGGGTTTGTCATGGGCAAAGCAAAACTCACACCACTTCTCGAATATACAATACCCAGGTTAGAACTCTGTGCCGCTGTACTAGCCGTTGAACTAGCTGAATTAATTACATGACAGATAAACCTAGAGATTCGAGACACCGAGTTTTATACAGACAGTAAAGTGGTCCTGGGCTACATTTACAACCAAACTAGGCGTTTTTACGTTTACGTTAACAACCGAGTGTTAAGAATCAGGAGGTCCACTTTCCCAAAGCAATGGCACTTTGTACCTACTGACCAAAACCCAGCAGACTTAGCAACCAGGTCAGTTGCTGCCAGACACCTAAAGGACACAGTTTGGTTCAGGGGTCCTGCTTTTCTATACAACTCAGAACATTCTTCTGTCTGTGATTCATATGAGTTGTTAGATGCAGATTCTGACAAAGAAATCCGCCCTCAGGTATCTGTGCTACTTACTGTAAATTCGTACAATCAGCTTGGTAGCCACCGTTTCATCAGATTTTCCACCTGGAAGTCACTCGTGCGAGCTATCACCTGCTTAGCACACGTAGCCCGTTCCTTCAAGCATGCCCCATTTGTTATGGAATGTAACTGCAAAGGTTGGCACCATTGTAAGAATGGATACTCAGTAAGTGAGCTAGAACAATCAAAAAATCTAATTATTTGTTCCATGCAACAAGAGACATTCGCCAAGGAACTCTACTGCATCAACAACAAAAAACCTGTGTCAAAAGACAGTGTGTTAGTGAAGCTCGATCCAGTCCTTGACGAGAATGGTCTGCTAAGAGTGGGAGGGCGGCTTAAAGAGGCCAAATTAGGGTTTAATGAGAAACATCCTATCATAATACCTGGTCATCATCATTTAGCTTACTTGCTTGTTGAGCACTACCACAGTAAGATAAAACACCAGGGCCGACTATTCACCGAAGGAGCATTACGAGCTGCTGGGCTGTGGGTCGTTGGTGCAAAAAGGTGTATTAACAAATGTATATTCAAATGTATCACTTGCCGCAAGCTACGCGGGGGTTTACAAACGCAAAAAATGGCCAATCTCCCATCCGACATGGTTAGCATGGACCCTCCATTCTCTAATGTGGGCCTTGATGTGTTTGGTCCTTGGTCCGTTATCACACGCCAAACAAGAAGTTGCCACGCTAGCTCCAAGCGATGGGCAGTCATTTTCAGTTGTATGTCAATTCGAGCCGTCCACATTGAAGTTATTGAGTCTATGGACACTTCTAGCTTCATAAATGCCCTCAGGCGTTTTATAGCAATCAGAGGTCCTGTAAAACAAATCCGCTCTGACAGAGGCACAAACTTTGTTGGAGCTGCTAATGAGCTAAAGATTCTCTCCAACTTGGATAATAACAGTGTAAAAAGATTCCTTAGTGAGCAAGGATGCACTTGGATTTTCAATTTCCCTCATTCTTCTCACATGGGAGGAGCCTGGGAAAGAATGATTGGTATAGCCCGCAGAATCTGGAACTCTATCTTCCTACAAGTGGGCAATGCTAGACTCTCTCATGAATGCCTTACAACCTTTATGGCCGAAGTCTCAGCCATTATCAATGCCAGACCCTTGGCTCCAATATCAAATGACCCAGGAGATCCAATACTGCTTACGCCTGCCTCTCTACTTACCCAAAAGACTGGTATGGTGAGTGCTCCTTCTGGAAAGTTTGGCACCAAAGATCTCTACAAACGCCAATGGAGACAAGTGCAAGGCCTTGCCGATACTTTCTGGAATAGGTGGAAGAAGCAATATCTTCCCACCTTACAGACAAGAACCAAATGGCACACAGTTAAGCCCAACCTAAAACCTGATGACATTGTTCTTGTTAAAGACTCTCAGGCTCAAAGAAATCATTGGCCTTTGGGCCTAGTTACTAAAGTGTTTCCAAGTGAAGACGGACATGTCCGTAAAGTTGAGGTCAAGATTTTCAAACAAAATGAGACCAAACTGTTTATCAGACCTACTTCCGAACTAATCCTACTGTTATCTGTTGAGGACTCTAATAGTGACATCGGCTAATGTCAAGCGGGGAGTGTGCTGTCTTCACTATTGCATAGTCTGTTCATTTGTGTGCCTTCAGCACCATCTAGTGACCTTTATCTGTAAGTGCATCTTTTGCCTTGTTAAGTTATGCATATTCATTAGGTCACCTGACTTCCTGCTCACAGTGCTTTCTGGGAAAGAGACAGGCTCCTGCTTCCTTTTCTCTTCACCTCATGGAAGGAGCAGCTACTCATTGTGTGTCTCTTGCTAAAGCATCGTCGGTAAGGGATTAATTAATGTTTTTGTGTAAGTTTTGTGTACACTGTACTGTATACTCAGTTCTTGTATGTTCATTTTCCTATAGTTTACCTTATCTACTGCCGGTTAATAAAAACCACAGACTACAGAAACAAGTCTCATCTTATTAACTAGTAGAATGGTGATATCTGCCTGTTGAACTGCATACAGACCCCGGGGGTACATGTTGTGAGAACAGGACAGCCACCCTACCTGCCCCCTGAACTGTGACCTCCACAGCACTCCGCTCCCTTAACAGTGTCATCCACAGCGCCCTGCCCCTTTAAAGCTGACCTACAGAAGTGAAGAAAAATATCTGGGTTGTTATGGAAACCTGGTGTAAAACTGTGTGTATGTGGAGACTAAGGACCTGCGAGTTTCTATTGGCTGATAAGGGTCATGTGACCAGGCTTCTATTGGCTAATGCATTTTTTGGGAATATCTCAGGAACGGTACGGGCTATGTCATTCCTGGGAATAGTGGGCTATTACATGAGGTTTGTTCCCCACTTTGCTACTCTAGCCACGCCATTGACAGGACTCTTGAAGGGACACAAGTCAACGATGGTTCGCTGGGATGATCAGGCGGAAGAGACTTTCTCCGCTTTGAAGTCGGCCCTGTGCGGGTCCCCGGTTTTGGTGACGCCCGACTTCAAAAAGGAGTTTATAGTACAGACCAATGCCTCCGAAGTAGGCCTCGGTGCTGCACTGTCTCAGGAAGTCAACGGGGAGGAGCATCCCATTGTCTTCCTCAGCTGTAAGCTCACCCCAGCCGAGACCCGGTATAGTATAGTGGGGAGAGAGTGCCAATTATTTATTGAGGAGAAACTTCCACCTGGTGACTGACCACTCCCCTCTCAAGTGGATGAGCCAGGCCAAGGACAGAAATGCCCGGGTCATTCGATGGTTTCTCTCACTACAAAACTTTACGTTTTCGGTGGAATACAGGGCAAGTCTGTTACAGGGAAACGCGGATGCCCCATCCCGGGTATATTGTCTGGCGTGTGTTCACCCACTCAGGATTGAACAAAGGGGGGGGTATGTGTCACTACCAGAGCTTTGGGACGTACTCACAGCTCTGTTTCTCCACCCCTGTGATGATGTCACTACTAGAGCTGGGAGGAGTTCTCACTGCTCTGTTTACTTTTGATTTCCTTCCTCCCAGCTGTTCCTCATGCGTTTGATTTCCCTCTCTTTATATCACCCCTCCTCCTATTGTAGGGCGTGGATTATAGTTCTCATTTCAGTTGTAGCTCTTGCTTTAGTATCTTCACTTGTAGCTATCAGTTCACTGGACCTGTGTTCTGCTGCAGCAAGCACTCCGGATATTGCCAGCTGTCCTTGGATCCGTCTTCTCTGCGGCTGCAATACCTTCAGCTAAGTGTACAGACATTGTTGTGTACCTGATTATTTTCTGACTGGATCTGAGTTGGCCACGGTTCCCTCAATATACTGAGTAGGGCACCGGTGGCCGTGCCCCTTCCACTATTGTAGGGGTTACAGTGGTCATCAGTCTTAGGCATGTGGGCATGCCTCGTTCCGCCATTTGGATCCGGGCATGTGCTTTAGCAGAATAGGGAGAGCTTTGAGGGTCTGACAGGGGTCACCCTTTATCCTCCCTAGTTTGGGTCTGGTCAGTAGCTCTTTTACTGTGTATACTATTGTTGCTCACATACAGCCGTGACATTATGTGACACAGTGAGAGGTTTGGTCTGGAAAAATAGGTATTTTCCTCCCAGCATGTGCTGCTGGGCTGATTTACAACCAGGTGTGGTCAAATACCATACCGGATTTTAAGTGCCGGTCCGGATTTTGACAGCACCTGGCTGTCCTTAAATAGACAGCTGGGCTCAGAAGCGAGGTCTCTGTGTTGGGATCTGGGAACCTTGTGTCTGGATGAAGGCTTGCTACCTGTTTGGCGTGAAAACAGGTTGGTGCTGCTATGAGCAAGGACTCTTTGAGGCAGAATTGCTGCGTGGTGTGAATTACCACCAACACCGCAAGGTGACTTTTTGCTTGTTTATGACTGCTTGTTTTGTCACTTGCCTAAAGTGTGAATAAAACACTGAACTGTTTGATCCAAAGAACTTGTTGCCTCTATACTGCATCCGCTACTCCTGTCTACCAGAGAAAAACCCCACAATATATAGTGTGTGTATATATATAAAGTGTATATATATACAGTTGCAAGAAAAAGTATGTGAACCCTTTGGAATTATATGGATTTCTGCACAAATTGGTCATAAAATGTGATTTGATCTTCATCTAAGTCACAACAATAGACAATCACAGTCTGCTTAAACTAATAACACACAAAGAATTAAATGTTACCATGTTTTTATTAAACACACCATGTAAACATTCACAGTGCAGGTGGAAAAAGTATGTGAACCCATAGACTAATGACATCTCCAAGAGCAAATTAGAGTGAGGTGTCAGCCAACTGGAGTCCAATCAATGAGATGAGATTGGAGGTGTTGGTTACAGCTGTCCTGCCCTATAAAAAACACACCAGTTCTGGGTTTGCTTTTCACAAGAAGCATTGCCTGATGTGAATGATGCCTCGCACAAAAGAGCTCTCAGAAGACCTACGATTAAGAATTGTTGACTTGCATAAAGCTAGGAAGGGTTATAAAAGTATCTCCAAAAGCCTTGCTGTTCATCAGTCCATGACAAGACAAATTATCTATAAATGGAGAAATTTCAGCACTGCTGCTACTCTCCCTAGGAGTGGCCGTCCTATAAAGATGACTGCAAGAGCACAGCACAGACTGCTCAATGAGGTGAAGAAGAATCCTAGAGTGTCAGGTAAAGACTTACAAAAGTCTCTGGCATATGCTAACATCCCTGTTAGCAAATCTACGATACATAAAACACTAAACAAGAATGGATTTCATGGGAGGATACCACAGAGGAAGCGACTGCTGTCCAAAAAACACATTGCTGCACGTTTACAATTTGCACAAGAGCACCTGGATGTTCCACAGCAGTACTGGCAACATATTCTGTGGACAGATGAAACCAAAGTTGAGTTGTTTGGAAGAAACACACAACACTATGTGTGGAGAAAAAGAGGCACAGCACACCAACATCAAAACCTCATCCCAACAGTGAAGTATGGTGGTGGGGGCATCATGGTTTGGGGCTGCTTTGCTGCGTCCAAGGAAAAATTAATTCCCAAGTTTATCAAGACATTTTGCAGGAGAACTTAAGGCCATCTGTCCACCAGCTGAAGCTCAACAGAAGATGGATGTTGCAACAGGACAAGGACCCAAAGCATAGAAGTAAATCAACAACAGAATGGCTTAAACAGAAGAAAATACGCCTTCTGGAGTGGCCTAGTCAGAGTCCTGACCTCAACCCGATTGAGATGCTGTGGCATGACCTCAAGAAAGCGATTTACACCAGACATCCCAAGAATATTGCTGAACTGAAACAGTTCTGTACAGAGGAATGGTCAAGAATTACTCCTGACCGTTGTGCACATCTGATCTGCAACTACAGGAAACGTTTGGTTGAAGTTATTGCTGCCAAAGGAGGTTCAACTTTTTCCACCTGCACTGTGAATGTTTACATGGTGTGTTCAATAAAAACATGGTAACATTTAATTATTTGAATGTTATTAGTTTAAGCAGACTGTGATTGTCCAAAGGGTTCACATACTTTTTCTTGCAACTGTATATATATATATATATATATATATATAGCCATTCTGTTCTCTGTTAATACCTATGCCAGGGTTGGCCAACCTGCGGCTCACTAGCTGTTGCAAAACTACAACTCTCAGTATGCTCAGACTGCCTACAGCTATCGGCCTACAGCAGGGCATGGTGGGAATTGTAGTTTTACAACAGCTGGAGAGCCGCAGGTTAGCCATCTCTGATCTATAGTCTCTTTTTGCCATTATTATATTATTTTACTGTACAGCGTATAACATGAGCTCTTTAACAAGAGCATTTCTATTCTTAAAAATTTTCTTGCCCTGAAAACCTTTTCCCTAATTAGCTAATAATAATTACAACTGAAATATTGTAAGAATGCATTTGTATTTTATACTCAATTATGTTACGAGAATCAGACTTTTAAAACTATTTCAGTTTTTTTCGCATTTCCTCGTATCCCTTGGTTGAACTTGATGGACTTATGTCTTTTTTCAACCGTATTAACTATGTAACTATGTAACACACTGCAGTGGTTGTAAACAGTTCAACGTGAACATGGGTGCATATACCCCCCTGCGATAATATGCAACACCCCCCAGTTCAGGAGTGCACCACCAATGAGGCCAGGTGAGGCGATTGCCTCAGGCGGCAAGACCTAAAGACAAGTGGGGGCAGTGACAGGGCTGTGGGAATATCTCTCTATATTCAACTGTATCACAGTATGCCTTAGGGTCCATTCACACTTCCGTGGTGTGTTGCGGACCTGCAAATTGCGTATCCGCAACACACCCAGCCGGCACCCTCTATAGAAATGCCTATTTTTGTCCGCAGCTGTGGACAAGAATAGGACATGTTCTATCTTTTGCAGAGTTGCGGACTGGAAGTTCGGGGCCGAAACCCGGAAGTTCGGGGCCGCGCTCTGCAAATGCGGAAGCGGAGAGCACACTGTGTGCTCTCCGCTTCACGTCCGGGCCCATAGAGAATGAATGGGTCTGCACCCGTTCCGCTAAATTTTGCGTAACGGGTGCAGACCCTTTTGCGGACGTGTGAATGGGGCCTTAAACAGTAGGGCTGGAGGGGTTGGGCGCTGTTTCAGTTTTTGCCTCAGGCAGCAGAAAGGCTAGGTACAACCCTGCCCCAGTGATCTACCGCTGTTAGACAGTGCAAGACGTAAAATTGCCATAGAGTTTTTAAGCAATAGTTTTTTATTTGTATTAAAATTAATTTGTCAAAGTGTTTTCAAAGTGAAACTCACTTAAATTATTGTAAATTACTGAAGCAACACGACAATACTTCAAGTTAAGTAGTACTATGCAGTGCATCGCTAGGGAGAACCACCCTATTTATAAGTTATTGCTTTGCTTAGATTCCATTTAGTTATTTGAAAAAAAAAATTGGCTTCCTTCACTGCGCTGCAATAAAGAAATCTAAATATATCATTGTTCTGGAATTTCTGAAATTCTTTACCAGTTGGCCCACAGGTAATCTGTAGTTTGAACTTGAGCTCCACCTAGTGGTTACTGTTGTGGTGAACGCATTACCTACAGTAGAAAAATCTGTGCTGATTATGTTAGCTTGGCTTGCGCAAAAACCATACATAGACATGCTGACTAGTGTTGAGCGATTTTATTGATTTAGATGAGTTTCAATTTATTCAATATTTCTTCCATGATTGGGGGGAATGCATCAAGGCCTATACACTGGTTTTCGGGCAAAACAAAAGTCATACATTTTGGCCCGCATATTTTGTACAAATATGTTTCGTGATTGTTACGGCAGTAGGTATGGAAACACTGTCAGCCAACAGATTTGACTTTGGGCTAATCCTAAGGGTGTTATCCTAGCAGTCCCCTGGTATTCACCCTCCTGGAGTACTCTCTGTGTAGATGATGGCTGACCCACAGAGGTCAGAGACACCACTGCATATCACCGAGGGGTCAGGCAAAATCATACTTAGGGACAGGCCGAGGTCAGGGCTGGTGACTATATGGTAAATGGTCTGAGGTCAGAGAAGGCAGTGAAAAGTGAAGATGAGGGTGCACAAGCACAGATCCTTTAAGAGCTGGAGGGAGGTGTGAGTAATCAATCACTGCCATCCATATCCTTTCCAAGATGGAGATTTTCTGCTTCTACTTTGTCTGCACTTAAAGCAGTCAGGGCAGGCACAGATACAAGAAATGAAGGAAGTGCTTGACGTCCAGTATCTGCTACGCTTTCATTGCAGGTGAAGGGAAAAAAAGAAAGTGCCATCTTGAAAACAATAGGGACCAGAGTGTGCATTTATACTGCTACACTGTATATCAAGGGGGTGGAGGGGGCACATCGATGCGGGCAAAGGTAAGCCCAGAGGCTAATTAGCAGCTACTAATGCCATCACATGCTAGTCACTTGGTTCTTCTTTCTGATGTTATCTTTCCCTATTCTGTCCTCCCTGAGGATGATGTAGAAAAGGATAAAGAGAAGCTCAACGTTTGACTGATATTAGTTATATAGTCAGTAAATGTAAAATGGAACATCTTTCTGACTAAGCGTAGCTATTATTGTATTTCAACTTACGGTATTCGTCATTTCATAGGAAAACATTTTTGCAACATGGAAAAGTCAGCAAGTCTATCTCCTGTTGACAGATCTTATGTTATTGCTGTTTTCTATGACTTTATTACCACAGAAATGCTTAATACAGTACATTGGGAGTAATAAGCCAATTAGCTCCACAGTCCATCGGCAGAAGTACATGATTTTACATTTAAAATTCCGGACAATGCATGACAGCTAGCACAGATCTGCCAGCAGAAATCATATGAAATGAAAAAAAGAGTTGATAAAATTGCTAGAAATACATCTTAATAAAATTCAGTACAACATTGACAAATATTATGTATTCTGCCAACTGCACCCCTCTACATGTATTTGAAGTCGTGCACTTGTAACAGGCATTCAAACCGCAGCAGCTGCTCTGTGCCAAGTAGATGAGACTTTATCTGATGACTTGCGTTGCATCCTCCAGGTGTGCACAGCCGCTCAGCACATGGCGATAAGGGGATGTATGTGAAAGACTGTGTGTGGTAAGATTGTGGTGAATGTGCAGCCTCACTTACTTACTGTGATGTCTATGCATGTGATTATTTTCATTGCTGAAATCTCCTACAAATTCATTTCAGATGTTTATCTCTCTAGTTTTTTTTTTTACAAATTTTCTTTCATTCCTTTAATTTCTATAGTTTTATTAACTTTTTAAAATGTATATTACATTGCTTGTGTAATTTATATATCAATGTGAAAATTATCTTTATAGTTTATACACTCACAAAATGTAGTTATATAGTTTATGTTTTCTATGACATA
Source organism: Bufo bufo (assembly GCF_905171765.1). Taxonomy (NCBI): domain Eukaryota; kingdom Metazoa; phylum Chordata; class Amphibia; order Anura; family Bufonidae; genus Bufo; species Bufo bufo. The sequence goes on from NC_053391.1 coordinate 593,303,513, forward strand.
CTTCTACTTAAAGAATAATGAACCGTAATATAAAGGGATATTTACAGAAGCCTAAAATGCGCCACACTCTCCATTTTGTTTTAGATCCAAAAATATCCTCCCAATATATCTGTATAGGGAAACTTTGTTTTGCTTTGACTTGATAAAATGATATCATTCTGCTCACATGCAGCCACCACAAGGTGGAGCCAACTCTATATGGATGTATATATAGCTATTATTGGATTATTAAATCATTAGCAGCTCAGTGCTAGACCCCAACACTATGGTATGTGCAACACTGAGGGCATCAGATTGGCTCCAGTCTGCACATTTGGGTATAGATGTGTACTGGTCACCTTTAATTTTCACTCGATATGCCCTGTATGTAAAGGATAGCAGCACATGCATGGGTATTTTCCATTATACCCCTACTTTCATACTAACCAGGTTTGCATTTGGTAAATTTGGGACAAATCAAATTTGTCAAAATGGCGTTTCTCATGGCTTGAAAAAATAACACACCCAGACGGAAATAATGGATTGCTGCAAATCCCGGCATGTAGTTATGACTCAGGTAGATATGTAAATGATTACATTTTTGGTCTGATTAGATGCTGGGACTTGCCACTTGAGTGCTTCCCCCACTGCCTTATAATAAGGCTCAAAGAGGCTACTTTTGAGAAGTGAGAGATCATTAACTGCCAGACCTGCCTCTACAATGCAGATGAAGCACATTTTGCCCAGTTGACAGACTCTGAGAGGGGGCACATCACTGGACTGAAAGAAGCAGGATGGTCGTTTCAGTTAATTGTGTATAATCTAGGATCTTCTGACCTAGTTGTTAGGAGATGTTGGGAACAGTGGTTACATGAGGACATACACGACTATTAGGCGCCGGATGGCCCAGACAGATCACCAGTAGAGAGGATCATTTGATCCGCTGGCAAGTATGAGAAGCTCTCATATTTTCGTTGTCCCCCATCCAGACACAGGTGGCACCTTCATTACACACCACTGTCAGTGTCTGGACCATTTCCAGGCGCTTAGCAGAAAAAAATTTGCTGTCACAGCGATGAACCCAGGTTCTGTTTATTATCCTACAATGGTCAGGTTCGAGTATGGAGGCCTCATGGAGTGACACACTGCCTCAACTGCTCGTGTGATGATTTGGGGAAACATTGCTTACGACAGTCGGTTACAACTTGAAGGAACACTAGCAACTCAGTGATATGTGCAGAACATCCTGTGGTCACATGTGTTTCATCTCATGGCAGGTCTTCCAATTGGCATTTTCAGCAGGATAATGCTCACCCACATACAGTAAGAGTTTCCTGCAAATATCTCTGCCAGATTGCAACACTTCCTAGCCCTGCCTAGTTGCCAGCTTTGGTCAGCTTTGGCAACCTACGAGTGTGCAGGATCTACAGGTCCAGTTGCCACACCTGTGGGCAAATGTGCCTCAGGAAATCACAGGGAACCTGTTTGTCCCCATGCCTACTGTATCTGATCTTGTATCTGCAGTGGCCAGGTTTGGGGTGGCCCCAATGCTACCCTAAGTCCCCTAGACACTGTCGAGGTGCTTGGCACTGGGCTAGCTTCTCTAGTCTTCTCCCGTGAAGAATAATGGTTTGATGCTGAGGAAAGGCCTGAGCTAGCTGTCCCTCACTCTATCAGGCTGGAACCCTGGCCAATGGCTGGAGGCCCATGGTCTGCGGCTCAGTAGTCCGCTTTACTCCTTGGACACAGGGCTTGTGACCGATGGTCTGCTTTATCAAGGCCTTAAAAATAGTCATCACCGGTCACCGCTGGGGCAGAATAGGATAGCAGATACAGTCATCAGGTCACAGATCTAGGACATGTAGGGCTGAGTGCTCCCCACCTTCTACACTTGCTCTCTGGCTGGAAATTGTCATCTGGACCGAACCAATTACTGGACAGGAAAATTTTACCACCAACATAGTCATCATGTACAATATACAGGGTATACATGAGAATATGAAGGAGTGGATAGGGTGGCTCACCTATTCACCAACAGGATGCAGGTGCTCTAATCGGTATGGTTCACCCGCACATAAAATTAAATAGTTCTGAAAAATGATTGGCACTCTCTCTGGATTCACATCGAAACCTTGTGTACTTAAAATGTAATTAATTTATTAGTAAATACAATCCCAATATAACAATAAATTCTTAAAAAAACGGAGGTTGATAAAATTGTGTACACAACTATATAAAGATGTTCAAAAGTATAGTATAAAATAAGATAGCATAAAATCGAATTTGATACAAGTTAGCGAGAACAATTTAGAGTCAGTTTGGGTTACCTTGCAGCTTGATAATCATAAGGTAACTCGTGTAGGTGTTATATATAGACCACCTACCCAAGTCAAAGAATTAGATGATCTACTAGTTGAGGAAATAGCTAAAATGACATTGAAGGGGGAAGTTATCATTATGGGCGACTTCAATCTTCCAGATGTAAACTGGAAAACCAAAATAGCTAGTTCTGCCAAGAGTACAGATATTCTAAATTCCCTACTGGGATTATCTCTACAGCAAGTAGTGGAGGAGCCAACCCGGAAGGAGGCCATTTTAGACTTAGTATTCACAAATGGGAATTTGTTATCTGATATTACTGTAGGGGAAAGCTTGGGATCTAGTGATCACCAGTCAGTGTGGTTTACTATAAGTACAGTGACTGAGTCACACCACACAAAAACAAAAGTTTTAGATTTTAGAAAAACTGACTTTTCTAAAATTAGATTAGTGGTATACGAGTCCCTATCAGACTGGAACAGTTTCATTGGAGTCCAGGAGAAATGGGACTACTTAAAAGTGGCACTATTGAAGGCAACAGAAGATTGCATTAGGCTTGTCAGTAAAAGCAAAAAAAGGAAGAGACCACTGTGGTACTCAGCAGAAGTGGCCAAAATCATTAAAAACAAAAAGATAGCATTTAGGAATTATAAAAAAAAAAAAAACGAGGATGACAGACAGATTTATAAGATTAGGCAGAGAGAGGCCAAACAAGTTATAAGAGCTTCTAAAGAACAGGCAGAAGAGAAATTAGCTCAGTCAGGGAAAAAAGGCGATAAGGCATTCTTCAGATACATAAATGAAAAAAGGAAACTAAAACAAGGAATTACCAAATTAAAAACTAAAGAAGGAAGGTATATGGAAGAAGATAAAGAACTAGCTGACTGCCTCAATGAATACTTCTGTTCAGTTTTTACAAAGGAAAATGAAGGAGAAGGACCTCAGTTGGGAAAGAAGACTAATGAATCTTTTGACGCATGTGTCTTTACAGAGGAAGAGGTTCTAAGTCAACTGTCTAAAATTAATACAAATAAGTCACAAGGGCCTGACGGGATACACCCAAAGCTATTAAAAGAGCTCAGTTGTGAACTAGCAAAACCATTAACAGATTTATTTAACCAATCACTGGCAACAGGAGTCGTCCCAGAAGTTTGGAAATTAGCAAATGTTGTGCCCATTCACAAGAAAGGTAGTAGGGAGGAATCGGGCAACTATAGGCCAGTATGCCTGACCTCAATAGTGGGGAAATTAATGGAAACCATACTTAAGGAGAGGATTGTGGAACATCTAAAATCCCATGGATTGAAAGATGAAAAACAGCATGGGTTTACTTCAGGGAGATCATGTCAAACTAATCTTATTGATTTTTTTGATTGGGTGACTAAAATAATAGATGGAGGAGGTGCAGTAGAGATCGCTTATCTAGACTTTAGTAAGGCTTTTGATACTGTCCCACATAGAAGGCTTATCAATAAAGTGCTGTCATTGGGCTTGGACTCCCATATTGTTGAATGGATTAGGCAGTGGCTGAGGGACAGACAACAGAGGGTTGTAGTCAATGGAGTATATTCAGACCAAGGTCTTGTTACCAGTGGGGTAGCTCAGGGATCTGTTCTGGGACCCATATTGTTTAATATCTTTGTCAGCGAAATTGCAGAAGGCCTCAATGGTAAGGTGTGTCTTTTTGCTGATGACACAAAGATTTGTAACAGGGTTGATGTTCCTGGAGGAATACACCAAATGGAAAAGGACTTAGGAAAACTAGAGGAATGGTCAGAAATCTGGCAACTAAAATTTAATGTTGATAAGTGCAAGATAATGCACCTGGGATGTAAAAACCCAAGAGCAGAATATAAAATCAGTGATACAGTCCTAACCTCAGTATCTGAGGAAAGGGATTTAGTGGTCATTATTTCAGAAGACTTAAAGGTAGGCAGACAATGTCACAGAGCAGCAGGAAATGCTAGCAGAATGCTTGGGTGTATAGCAAGAGGAATTACCAGTAGAAAGAGGGAGGTGCTCATGCCGCTCTACAGAGCACTAGTGAGACCTCATTTGGAGTATTGTGCTCAGTACTGGAGACCATATCTCCAGAAGGATATTGATACTTTGGAGAGAGTTCAGAGAAGAGCTACTAAGCTGGTACATGGATTGCAGGATAAAACTTACCAGGAAAGATTAAAGGACCTTAACATGTATAGCTTGGAAGAAAGACGAGACAGAGGGGATATGATAGAAACTTTTAAATACATAAAGGGAATCAACAAGGTAAAAGAGGAAAGAATATTTAAAAGAAGAAAAACTGCTACAAGAGGACATAGTTTTAAATTAGAGGGGCAAAGGTTTAAAAGTAATATCAGGAAGTATTACTTTACTGAGAGAGTAGTGGATGCATGGAATAGCCTTCCTGCAGAAGTGGCAGCTGCAAATACAGTGGAGGAGTTTAAGCATGCATGGGATAGGCATAAGGCCATCCTTCATATAAGATAGGGCCAGGGGCTATCCATAGTACTGTATTTAGTATATTGGGCAGACTAGTTGGGCCAAATGGTTCTTATCTGCCGACACATTCTATGTTTCTATGTTTCTAGTGTGTATGTACACAATTATAGATTAATCTGCACTGAAAAGGAAAAAGATAAAAAGCATGCAAAGCAATCCTTATATATTCAGAATACTATATTCGCAACAGCAGGCATGAAAAATAATCCTTGTATATTCAAAATTATATATTCGCAACAATAATCTTATGTCTCTTGCACCGTTTGGTCAATGCAACAATGCTTCCACACTTAAATCTAGCCTCTGTTAATCTATGTCCATAACGGTAACCGTTTTTTTCACGTGTCCTTTTAAATGACACTTGTTTATATAGCAATGAGTATATCCGATATCGATGATTCACAACTCGTTAGTAAATTTTCAGAATCCTTTGTACTTTCGATTACTTAGCCTAGGTACCTTTAAAAACAAGCTGCAATCCTTCTCATGTTACGGCAAATTCCCCTTTATATTCACCCCATATGCGCACTAACTTACAGTTTGTTGCTGAGGGATCTCAATTGCAAGCCGGCCGTGGCATCCCACGTGTCCCGAAGCTTGAAGCGATCTTACCTCAGTGCGAAGTTTCTGTTTCTGCTTACATGAGAATAAGCCCCTTCCGAAAGTGGTCATTATGTCAAGCATCATTTTGACCCTTTTTCATTTAAACCTTTATAGGGCTGACCTAACAGTTTTAAAGGATACTCAGATCTTCAGTATCATCAGCAAGAATGGACAGCATCCTAAAAGAACTTTCTACATTTTCCTAAGAAGACTTCATTAGAGACACAGAGAAACTGGTCATCAGCCATTGTGGCACCAAAAGAGGTATAAACAGTGGGGGTTCATGTGGAACTTGCATTCCCTGAATTTAATGGAGGCCAGTATGGCACCAGAGGAGGTAGCATTTAGTGTAGGTTCCTGTCCTAAAGAGATCGCCTTGTACAAAATGTATTTGCCAAAAATCTCACATTTATAATGTAGCATTAGCATTAGTAGATTTTCTATAGAGAGTGTGGCACTATTGTATTTACTTTTTTATTTGTGTTTGCAGAGTGCTGTTGCATTGTGTTTTTTCTTGAATTAGCGGCCGTGGCACGATGCATTGCAGGCTCCAGCTTTACCGGGACTGTGAGAAAATGACGGCATTGATGCAGCGATCCATTAAAATTATGCGGTGCCAGTGCGCCTTCCAGAAAAATGCAACAGACAGGGGCAATTTTTTTTAAACATTTCTACTGTGTGGAAAGTGAGTACACAAAACTGACCCTCAGGCATTAGTGGTAGTGGCATGATGCATTAAAGGATCCAGCTTTGCCTGGTCTGTGAGAAAATGTCGATATTGAAGCAGTATTCATGTACATTTATTCTGCATCTTAAAGAAATTTAACCCCCCTCCTAAAGAACAATCTATACATTTCAACCGTGTAGAAAGTGAGGACACGGGAAGTGAAGCTCAGGCATTAGTGGCATAATGCAGGCTCCAGCATTGTCTTGACTGTGATAAAATGGCGGTATTGATGCAGTAATCACGTACATATGCTGATTAAAGGAATGGAATTCCCCCAGGTTCAGTGTGGCCGAGATGTTGTGCCCATTGTCGCTGACCACCTCCCGACCACCAGCTGGCTCCCGACCACCTGGACGGAAGCCAGTGGGATGTTTGAGGCTTGATGTACTTGAGCAACTGCTCACTGGTGTGGCTACTCTCTCCCAGGCCGATCAGTTCAAACACGGTATAGCAATTGCTTTAATTGACAAATGTGATAAAAAGGATGGGTAATGTAAGTGACGCTGTGCCCTGCTGCTGTTGGGGACGGGACCGTATCCATGGAAGAGGAAGTGGAGGAGGCAGGTAAGTGTCTGCTGTGGGAGCCAGCCCCATGATAAGGTTGGAAGGGGCCAAAAGGACCTGGCCATGGTGCTGGGGGTTGGCTCTCCACTGCCGCAAAAAACAGTGGGCCATGAAAGGCATGTACTGTCTCTACCCGTAACAGCTGCTCCAGGTGTCCACCGTAGAGTGCAGCTTGATGCACAGCGAGAATCGCAGGGAGTGGCCCGCATTTTCTTCCATGTACAAGGCTCTACTGCAATGGTACTACAGTGACTGCACCACCAGCAACGTGGCCAGGTGGGGATGATGTTGGTTGGCTGTCACAAAGAGCACCAGGAAATAAAGTCTGACTTGTTCTGATTGGGAATGCTGGCCAGTTGTATTTTCACAAAGGATCTGGTGCTGCAATTGACCTCTGGTACCTATACTTGAACGACCATGCCTTATTAAACCTGCAGATCTTTCACACCGCTGTGGTTTTGTGTGTCTGCCTTACGCACAGATCTACAGGAAGACAAGCTGGGCTTAGCTCTGGTGCCATTTGGGCCTAACCCACCCACATTGTCAGCGGCATCACTAGAACCCTGAGCAGTCGTCATCAGAGTCCTCACCCTCTCTGCCGCTTTAATCAGACTGTGAGATATCATGATGGGCTCCTGGACCCTCATCCCCTGCTCTGAATTTTCCCCGAAAACCACTGTCACCAATGCTGTGGCTTCGGGTGCCACTATTACCACCACCATCAACACAGGCATGCATGGGGTCACCAGCCTTCTCCCCAACCTCCTCCTCAGGGCAGCCCAAACTGTGAGGGCTCACACACAAGTCATCAACAAAGACACTCTCTTGACTATCTGCCATAGGTCGTGGTAGGGTTTTCTTGCCACTTCTTAGGAAAAAGGAAGGCACCCTCTAGGATGGGGCAGTGAAGAATGGGAGGACTCCACTTAAAGCCTTCATTAGGGATTCAAGGAGGAGGAGCAGGAGGAATGCTGTGACCCCTGGCTCCACGTCATCCTGCTGCGACTGAGAGGAGGAGTGAGCCATCCAACTCACTATCTAATCCTCTTTCTCCTCAACTATAATGTTGCTCCTTTCCGAAGCAAGCAGGGGCAACTGTGGCCTATTAGCACTACTACTACTGGGCGGATAGATGGTGCTGCTGCTACCCACCCTTTCTGGCTCTGGGTCTTTTATTTGAAACCCTTCCATAGCCCAGACATTTTTGGGCCTCTCAGATAATATTGTGCACCACCTTGTGTATTGGTGTAGCAAACACGTATATATGCTGCTAGTTTGAACGTAATCAACAACCCCCCAAAAAAATGTATTAAAGACATGTGAAATAGGGAAACAGATTTGGGCCTAAATTCATTATCACTCCTAGATATTTTTGTGTGCTAGCAAGTCTATTGGTGCAGTAACACGTACATATGGTGCTAGTTTGAATATAATCAGTCCCCAATAAAAAGAAATGATTGGAAACATGTTTGTGAACACAGAAATAAAGGGAAACTGATTTAGGGCTAAATTTATTATCCCTCACAGATACTTTTGTGTGCTGGTCTGTATATTGTACAAGTCCCACAAGACATTTAAATGCCAACCGTGTGGAAACTGAAAATACATAAACGGACAGCTGAGGCTTGCCGCTCAATTTCTCCTAAATACACACAGGTAGATTCCTGTTATACCATGTGTCTTATATATAATTACATTTAACAATGCCCAAAAAATTCTATTGCGACCGTGTGGAAACTGAAAATACGCAAATGGATGATTGAGGAGTGACTGTCAATTTCAACTTAAAACACATAGGTAGATTGCTCCCACACTGTCGGTATTGCTGCAGTAATCACGTATATATGCTGCTTAAATAAATTGAAAGCACCCCCCCCCCCCAATAAAACGTGTAAATTGCGACAGTGTGGAAAATGAAAATACATAAATGGAGAATGGAAGATTGAGCCTTGATGCTCAATTCAACTTAACACACACAGCTAGATTGCTGCCACATCGTGGGTATTGCTGCAGCAATCAAGCATATATGCTGCTCACTTAAATTTAAAGCACCTCCTCCCCCTAAAAAAAAAATTTCATTGCAACCGCATAAACTGAAAATACGTAAATGGAGAATGGACTATTGAGGCTTGATGCTCAATTTCAACTTAACACACAGGTAGATTGCTGCCACACCGTAAATATTGCTGCAGTAATCACGTACTGTATATATACTGCTAATTAAATAAATTCGAAAGCACTGCCCAAAAACATTTTTTTATTGATTAATATATATACAGTTGCAAGAAAAAGTATGTGAACCCTTTGGAATGATATGGATTTCTGCACAAATTGGTCATAAAATGTGATCTGATCTTCAACTAAGTCAGAACAATAGACAATCACAGTCTGCTTAAACTAATAACACACAAAGAATTAAATGTTACCATGTTTTTATTGAACACACCATGTAAACATTCACAGTGCAGGTGGAAAAAGTATGTGAACCCTTGGATTTAATAACTGGTTGAACCTACTTTGGCAGCAATAACTTCAACCAAACATTTACTGTAGTTGCAGATCAGACGTGCACAACGGTCAGGAGTAATTCTTGACCATTCCTCTTTACAGAACTGTTTCAGTTCAGCAATATTCTTGGAATGTCTGGTATGAATCGCTTTTTTGAGGTCATGCCACAGCATCTCAATCGGGTTGAGGTCAGGACTCTGACTGGGCCACTCCAGAAGGCGTATTTTCTTCTGTTTAAGCCATTCTGTTGTTGATTTACTTCTATGCTTTGGGTCGTTGTCTTGTTGCAACACCCATCTTCTGTTGAGCTGCGGCTGGTGGACAGATGGCCTTAAGTTCTCCTGCAAAATGTCTTGATAAACTTGGAAATTAATTTTTTTCTTCAATGATAGCAATCCGTCCAGGCCCTGACGCAGCAAAGCAACCCCAAACCATGATGCCCCCACCACCATACTTCACTGTTGGGATGAGGTTTTGATGTTGGTGTGCGGTACCTCTTTTTCTCCACACATAGTGTTGTGTGTTTCTTCCAAACAACTCAACTTTTGTTTCATCTGTCCACAGAATATTTTGCCAGTACTGCTGTGGAACATCCAGGTGCTCTTGTGCAAACTGTAAATCTGCAGCAATGTTTTTTTTGGACAGCAATGGCTTCCGCTGTGGTATCCTCCCATGAAATCCATTCTTACTTCGTGTTTTACGTATCGTAGATTTGCTAACAGGGATGTTAGCATATGCCAGAGACTTTTGTAAGTCTTTAGCTGACACTCTAGGATTCTTCTTCACCTCATTGAGCAGTCTGCGCTGTGCTCTTGCAGTCATCTTTACAGGACGGCCACTACTAGGGAGAGTAGCAGCAGTGCTGAACTTTCTCCATTTGTAGACAATTTGTCTTACTGTGGACTGATGAACAGCAAGGCTTTTGGAGATACTTTTATAACCCTTTCCAGCTTTATGCAAGTCAACAATTCTTAAGCGTAGGTCTTTTGAGAGCTCTTTTGTGCGAGGCATCATTCACATCAGACAATGCTTCTTGTGAAAAGCAAACCCAGAACTGGTGTGTGTTTTTTATAGGGCAGGGCAGCTGTAACCAACACCTACAATCTCATCTCATTGATTGGACTCCAGTTGGCTGACACTTCACTCCAATTAGCTCTTGGAGATGTCATTAGTCTAGGGGTTCACATACTTTTTCCACCTGCACTGTGAATGTTTACATGGTGTGTTCAAGAAAAACATGGTAACATTTAATTCTTTGTGTGTTATTAGTTTAAGCAGACTGTGATTGTCTATTGTTGTGACTTAGATGAAGATCAGATCACATTTTATGACCAATGTATGCAGAAATCCATATTATTCCAAAGGGTTCACATACTTTTTCTTACAACTGTAGGTGCACCTGCACTTCTGATAGCAGGCACAGCCACAGGTCCTGTCTCCTGTCTCCCTGTCAGGCTGCACTGCTCCTCTCTATTGTACACAATATACACAATTCATCTTTGCAATCCTAGACTTTCCCTTCACTTTCTTAGTCAATAAGCTTGATTGATTGATTTCTGACTGTGCCTGATTGATTTTTCACTCTCCCTGACTCCCTATGATTGTTTTCCTGGCAGACAATCTAAGATCACACTCTTTCACATCTTAGCACAGAATGCAGTTCTGCTCATTCTGCTAGGGCACCTCCCTGCCTTTTGCAGCACTGATTGGCTCATCCAGGCTGTCTGCCAGCCTGGGAGCCAATCAGGGAAAGCCCCCCTATACACACACTTCCTCTCAGTGTCATGTGAGAACCCTTCTTCCTCCCTAGTTCTTTTTTCACGTCGACAAGTGCACAAAGATGGCGCTAGGCACCATTTTTGAAGATTTGTCCAAAACAAACCTGGAAAGATTCAGCTTTGTCTGCAATCTGAAAAATAGCAACATTCGGACCAAACTGAACTGGTTCGCTCATCCTTAGTGCAGTGATGCTTTTTGTCTGGTCTGGTCATCCCTTATTGATGGCACAAATAGTACACCTGCGACACCAATTTTCCATGTCGTCTCACATTCCAACCCCAAAAAATTGTCTGACTAGTGTCTGTTTTTTTGCACCCAAAATGTCCTGATTGATTGTGGTATGCATCCAGGATCAGATGGGCATCCTGTCTGGTCACTACAATCTGTTTAATATGGTCATGTGTCAGAGGATCAATAGTGCGATGTTTAAGCTGACCCTTTTCATAAGAGGTGTTTCCTCTGTCTCAACAGTGTGAATACCTTAGGGTCGGCTGTTTCTCTCTGATGTGGTGTAAGGCTCTTACCAGTTTGTAGCACGGTCATTAGTTACTGTAGAACTCATGTCTTAATTGGGTCCAATCCATTTTGGCTGCCTATGGATGGACTGGATTTTGTTGACTGGCCTCATGGGCAAAAATGGCTGGCATTTCAATGTCCTACCAGTAGTCATAAGTCAGGTTGGCTGGTATAAAGTTACACATGCTTTCATGGGGCTGGATTGCCTCAGATTTCTGCGTTCTGTAGTCACCACTGGCTGTCTTGATCCAGTGGGGCTGGATCCATGATGACTAGCTTTTCTGGCCATATCCTGTTCGTTATGCCAAATTGCAGTGGCCAGGTTTGGGGTGGCCCCAATGCTATGCTGGGTTCCCCCGAAACCGTTGAGGTGTCATCATGTGTCGCTGCTCTCCGGAAGGGATGGTAAGGTGTGGTGCACCCCAATGGGAATTAAATCCAAAGAGGCAGAGTCTGCAGTAAACTAGTGTGCTTCTTTACTGGAGGAACTCAAGTGCAAAACAATACAGGAAAGGCACTGGGCTAGCTTCTCCAGTCTCCTCCCTGGCAGAAGAAGGGTTTGATGCTGAGGAAAGGCCTTAGCTGGCTTTCTCCCTCTCTCTCAGAAGACTGGTACCCTGGCCAAAGGCTGGAGGCCCATGATCTGTGTCTCAGTGGTCCGCTTGGCTCCTTGGTCACAGGGCTGGTGAGTAGAGATGAGCGAATTTTTTAAAAATTTGATTCCGCCGGTTTGCAGAATTTTCTGAAGCAATTTGATTCGATCCGAATTTATTTGCGGCAAATCTCGTTAAAAAAACAGCTATTTCCTGGCTGTAGAGAGCCTGTATAGTGGTGTAGAACACTTTGCCTTGCAGTAACATGCATAGGGAGTCTGCTGTGGTAGTGAAACAATACTGTGAGTCAGTATGACATGCAGATGACAGGCATCGCTCTTATAATCACTGCACATTTCACTTATTTGGGCAGTTACGGGGCCAAAACTGACCAAATAACTCAAGTGTGAACTCAACCTTACAGGTCGATGTTAGCGTCAAGAAGAAGCGCACGTGACTTCCGGTTCCTGCGCCGACATGTAAAGAAGCACGGAGAGCGAGCTCCTCGGCTGCCAAACACTTAACGTGTCACACTGCCCGTGCGTACCCTTCTCCGAACAACTAGAGAACAACAGTGGAACCGGGAGCGGTGTATGGACTGATACATCGTTAGCATGGGCAAAAAACTCAAGAGCAGAGTGATATCGTCACTGCTGCAGGAGGACGCCATGCCTTCCAATGTGGCGCCAAACCCAGAGATGATGGAGCAGGCACTGTCTCTAGACCTGACAGAGCACGAAATTGACACAATGGAGTCACAGAACTCTAAACCGGACTCCCTGGTCAACCATATAGACTACAAAGCCTTAGCGGTGGAAGTAGCTGCACAATTAGCCCCGGACCTCCGGGAGACATTGGCATCCTCTGTCACGAACGTTATTCAGCAGCTGCAAGAAACAGTGCAGCAACACGACTCTCGAGTGGAAACAGCGGAATCGAGTATACAAGTAGTGGAGGATACCACAGAATCCATTCTATACAAAATGCAAAGTGTCCTCACCGAAAACAAATGCCTGTGGGACAGGCTAGAGGACCTAGAAAACAGATCCAGGCACAATAACCTGAGAATAGTGGGTCTGCAAGAATCGATACAAGCAGGGGAACTGCTGAACATATGTGAACAAGAATTACTCTATGCTTTAGGGATTTCACGCCATTGCAAAGTCGAATGCGCCCATAGAGTGGGACCTAAACATCGTGGTGACAACCACCAGCCTGACAGACCCAGACAGGTCATTATGAGGTTCCTGGACTATACTGATAAAGAAGCTATTTTGAGAGCCTTCAAAGCACGTAAAGGTTCAGTCACTCTAAGAGGTACGAAAATACTAATTTTTGGGGACTACTCTGCGAGGTTACCAAGAGGCGAAAAGCCTTCTCATCGATCTGCACACAGTTACATCGCAGAAATATTAGGTTTGCCTTCATCTACCCAGCCTTCCTTAGAGTTTTACACCAAGATGGCTCTTCAACATTATACAGCTCTCTAGAAGAGGCGACTGCCACGCTTGACAACAACTTATCGCCACAGGATCCAGCAGGACTGTTACAAAGTCGTGGCCCGAGAGACAGAGGAAACGTGGGGAAACACACATCACCAAGGGCACAAGAGGAACCCTTCAGAAACCTGGGTAGTCCAGGACTGCATAACAGGATCCTTTGAGACTCCAAGACTGAAAACCCAGAACACCTTCTGCGCGAGTCCAAATAACATCTTGGACTACAAGAATACAGTTATTATGGGGATGTCTGCCAATATTTGCCTTCACAACTAGGGGTCAGCTTAGGAGAAATTACTATGAAGATAGTATCTTGAAATGTTAAGGGGTTGCGCTCCCCTCAGAAGCGCAATAAGATCCTCAGGCATTTAAAGCACCTCCGTGCTGATATTGCCCTCCTACAGGAAACTCACTTGCAAACGGAGGACCATGTCAGAATGGAGAAAAGTGGGTGGGGAAAGCCTTGGGATCAGCCACGGTTCACCGTAAAGCGGGAGTAATGATATTACTACACATAAATCTAGCGTATAATATCTTAGATTGGACGAATGATGATAATGGAAGATGGTGCTCTTTACGTCTAATGACAGATGCGAGCAAATTTACCCTTTATAACATATATGGACCTAATAGTTCGCAGAACTAGCAGTTTTAATAGCTAGAGACACCTCAGTAAATAAAATAGTGGGCGGAGACTTTAACACAGTGGTAAACTTGAATGAAGAAAGAAAGAGTTCTCGTTTGCATATAGATCGGCCTCATACAGGAGAAAGGGCTCCAGTTCCGTTTTTAAATGACACGGCTCTGACAGATACATGGCGACTCATGAATCCTGATGGCAGAGAATTCACCTTCTTTTCCAATACCCACGACTCATGATCAAGGATTGATTACTTTTTCCTTACCAACAATCTGAACCATAGAGTAACCGATTCCCATATTCACGACCTAATTATATCTGACCATGCCCCCATTTCAGTGACACTTTCAGAACAACAACCTAGAGGCACAGACTTTCTGTGGCGCTTTCCATCATATCTATACTCTGACGAAAATTTTGGAGATCTCCTAAAGGGTTGGTATTGGGAATTTAAAGGTGATAATAGTATGCACTTAGATACTCCTTCCATCTACTGGGATACTGCGAAAGCAGTCCTCAGAGGCCGGATCATAGCATATACACAGGGATGTAGAACAAAACATGCAATGCAACAGCTCTCAGCAAACCAAATAAAGTACAAAATTGCATAATAATTGCAAGTGCTATACTAATAAGTTAGGGATGCTTGGCAAATCATTTTGTACAAAATTATTTGAGCCCGTCTGCCGCACGTCAAGGCGATCTCTGTAAGATGACACAGGGACTAAAGAAAAAAGTTGCACAGGAGCTACTGGGAAATAGCCAAACACTTCGCACAGCATACACAACATACTTGACATCACCGTCGGCACAGACTAAGCAAGCTTGGCAGGAAGCGAAAGAAACATACGAAATATGGTATGAAAGGAAGACAAAATTAGATATGTCACATACAGCAGCAACATTTTTTAGAGAAGGCAACAAGGCGGGCAGACTGTTACTGTACCTGCTTTGGTGAAGAACTCCAAACGCCAACAACACATAACAGGTATAGCTGACTCACAAGGGGAAATACACAGGAACCCGGAGAAAATAGTCTCTGTGTTGCGAGATTTTTTTGCCTCACTATATAGTGACCCGGGTACAGCAGACCCTATGTCAGAGTTTTTCCTAAAATGCACTTCTCTTCCATCTCCTTCACAGGATCAACTTGAGAATTTAAAAGCCCCAATCACTGAAACAGAGACGATTAATGCCATAAAGAATTTGAACTTGCACAAAGCCCCAGGCCCAGATGGGTATACAAGCGAATTCTATAAACTTTTGGGAGGGGAGATAGCAGAACCCCTCACAAAGGTCTTTAATGGCCTCCTAACAGGAACACCTTTGTCTTTAATGGACAATGTGGCCTATATCAAACTGATTCCTAAACCGGGGAAAGACATATTACAACCTTCTTCCTACTGTCCCATCTCGCTGATCAATGTTGATCTAAAGTTAGTAGCAAAAATCGTAGCTGATAGGCTATCATATATTATGCCTAATTTGGTGTCTCCCTCCCAATCGGGATTCATTAAGGGCAGATCTGCGGTATCCAATATCCGCAAAGTACTGACTGTGCTGGATGCAGTTCATTGGAAAATTGGTAAGTTTGTCACACCTTCGTTGGTGGCGGTTGACGCAGAAAAGGCATTTGATAATGTCAGATGGGACTGGTTGGAAAAGGTATTAGATCGTATGCAAATTTTTGGCCCCTTTAGAGTATTTATATCTGCCCTGTATAATACCCCCAAAGCTAGGGTCTCGATACCCGGATTTTTATCAATGCCTTTCACATTGGCTAAAGGAACACGCCAGGGATGTCCCCTCTCACCACTTTTATTCAACTTGGCTGTAGAGCCACTAATACGACTACTTGAGGAGGGTGATATATTCCAAGGAATTAAGTTAGGGAATCAGGAAGTAAGAACATCACTTTTTGCTGATGATCTTCTCCTCTTTATGGCTGATCTGGGGGAGGATTTGGAAAAAGTGCTACAACTTCTGAACGCCTTTGGCCCAGTGTCTGGCTTTAAAATAAACCATGACAAGAGCTTGTTGTTGCCGCTGAGCACTTCTACATTTAGAGCCAAATTACCAGCCTCCTGTCATCAACTCACGATATCAGATACATATATAACATACTTAGGGATTAAAATAGGGAAAACACCCGAAACGCTGTATAAACAAAACTATATCCCACTGTTTAACCACCTCAGCTCCCCTAGCTTAAACACCCTTAATGACCAGACCACTTTTTACAATTCTGCACTACACTACTTTCACGGTTTATTGCTCGGTCATACAACTTACCACCCAAATGAATTTTACCTCCTTTTCTTCTCACTAATAGAGCTTTCATTTGGTGGTATTTAATTGCTGCTGACATTTTTACTTTTTTTGTTATTAATCGAAATTTACCAAGATTTTTGCAAAAAAATGACATTTTTCACTTTCAGTTGCAATTTTTTATTTTTTTTTAAACTACATTTCTATATACATTTTTCTCTAAATTTATTGTTCTACATGTCTTTGATAAAAAAAAAAATGCAATAAGTGTATATTTATTGGTTTGGGTAAAAGTTATAGCGTTTACAAACTATGGTACAAAAATGTGAATTTCCGCATTTTGAAGCAGCTATGACTTTCTGAGCACCTGTCATGTTTCCTGAGGTTCTACAATGCCCAGACAGTAGAAAACCCCCACAAATGACCCCATTTCGGAAAGTAGACACCCTAAGGTATTCGCTGATGGGCATAGTGAGTTCATAGAAGTTTTTATTTTTTGTCACAAGTTAGTGGAAAATGATAATTTTATTATTTTTTTTTTACAAAGTCTCATATTCCACTAACTTGTGACAAAAAATAAAAACTTCCATGAACTCACTATGCCCATCACGAAATACATTGGGGTGTCTTCTTTCCAAAATGGCCTTCCGGACGCGGGCGTCTAAGATTGTAGGTCATCTCCGGCGCGATCGCGGTGACGGTTTAACCAGTAATAGATGGTAAGTACTGAATGGCTAACATTTATATTTAACCCAGGTCCTCCAGTGATGACGCTACCCCCAGACGAAGGTACGCCGAAACGCGTGTTGGGGTTGGCGCCATCCTGGAGGAGACACAGTATGGATAATTGTCCAATGTCTGTTATACTTACCAACTTTTTGCATATGCACTTTAATGAATGATCAATCATGTTGGATGAAATGGACTTGTATCCACTGTATGTTTCCTCCAGTGATGTCGTTTTTATCTCCTGCACCACCTCTTTTAATCATGTCTCTAATTAATTCTGTAATATATTGTGAGTTTTGTAATAAAGGATTTATTTTGTATAAGCGGTCTGGCATTTTCTATGTAGGTTATTTATATCATGATGATTGCCATAGGCTTAATTAGTTACTTGGATAAGTAATCATCCCTCGGTTGGGGTACATATCGGATACTGTATAGATTGGGTACACAACACCCAACACTATTCAAATTACCTACTAGAACAACAATTGTCCAACAAATGGCCATTAGTAAACCTGCTACACTCCAGGAGACAGACGTTGCCTCTCTACCTAAAACAATCACTTATGGTTAGGAACACGATAGTGGCCTGGAAAGAAGTGCGCAAACTAGCAAAAAGACCATTCTTAATTTCAAGAGACATGACATTATGGCGCCACCCAGAATTCCCTCAGGGAGTACAAAACAAGATGTTTGCAGTATGGAGACTTCATGGCGTGAATAACTTCATAGACCTGCTGCAAGTTTCTGAGAACAGATATCTCACGTTTTCGGAGATATGTAGCAGGTATGATTTGGGGGAAACGCAATTCCTGGCGTACCAACAAGTCATCCACTTCTGCAAACAAAGATTGTTGGATGTATCTAGTGAATGCAAAACCCAATCATTGGCATTCTCGCTAATTCACAGGGACTTTAAATACTCAATTTCTCACATATATCAGGTACTTAGATATACGGGGGACAAAAAAACAGAAGCTAACTTGTTTAAAAAATGGGGGAAAAAGCTGCAAATTACGCTACCAGTTGATGCGGTCTTGCAAGGTTGGAGGAGAGTATGTAAAGTAGTACCGTGTGAAAAATGGAGGGAATCACATTTTCGCCTCATACACTCCGCTATTTATGCGTTTAATTTCTCTAGTAAGACGAGAACAGCAAAACACCTCACATTGTGTCCAAAATGTGGGACGGAAAGGGCTGACTTAGTACACTGCGCCTGGTCTTGTATACATACTCAAACTTTCTGGGAGATGGTTATCAAATGGATTAAAGATACGTGGTGAGACACTCTAGATCTCAAACCTCAAACAGTTTTGTTTCATATATTTGGAGAGACATCTAAACCATAGCTAATAATAGATGTAGCACTATTAGTGGCTCTTCGTAGCCTTCTGCATAACTGGCTAAAGCCAAATATCCCACAGCTACAGGACCTAATATCCCAGATGTCACACTTCATGTATATGGACAAACTGGATACAGAAACCCCAAAAGAGAGGAAAACAAAGGGCTTCTTTTGTAAATGGAAAACCTTTATTGTGAAACACCTTACACAGCCAGACATTAATAAACTCATGTTAGTCTTCAAATATACAGATTGGTACTCCAGGGCAGTGTTGAAAGGGAACTTGGGAAAGTTGGAAGTGAGGGCAATGGATTCATGTCTAATGATACCTTCTTCTTGTGTCACTGATCTCTGATTCTAAGGTTGGGGAGGGAGGAACTTGAGCAGTTATCCTTTTAGGAATTTGTGGGCTAGGGTGGGTGGGAATGTTGTTCTTTATTTTGGAATGTCATATATTCAATTGTCATCTTTACTCATAGAAACATAGAAACACAGATAAGAACCATTTGGCCCATCTAGTCTGCCCAATATACTGAATACTATGGATAGCCCCTGGCCCTCGCTTATATAAAGGATGGCCTTATGCCTATCCCATGCATGCTTAAACCCCTTCACTGTATTTGCAGCTACCACTTCTGCAGGAAGGCTATTCCATGCATCCACTACTCTCTCAGTAAAGTAATACTTCCTTATATTACTTTTAAACCTTTGCCCCTCTAATTTAAAACTGTGTCCTCTTGTGGTAGTTTTTCTTCTTTTAAATATGCTCTCTTCCTTTACCGAGTTGATTCCCTTTATGTATTTAAAAGTTTCTATCATATCCCCTCTGTCTCTTCTTTCTTCCAAGCTATACATATTAAGGTCCTTTAACCTTTCCTGGTAAGTTTTATCCTGCAATCCATGTACTAGTTTAGTAGCTCTTCTCTGAACTCTCTCTAGAGTATCTATATCCTTCTGGAGATATGGCCTCCAGTACTGCGCACAATACTCCAAGTGAGGTCTCACCAGTGTTCTGTACAGCGGCATAAGCACTTCACTCTTTCTACTGCTTATACCTCTCCCTATACATCCAAGCATTCTGCTGGCATTTCGTGCTGCTCTATTACATTGTCTTCCCACCTTTAAGTCTTCTGAAATAATTACTCCTAAATCCCTTTCCTCAGATACTGAGGTCAGGACTGTGTCAAATATTCTATATTCTGCCCTTGGGTTTTTACGCCCCAGGTGCATTATCTTGCACTTATCCACATTAAATTTCAGTTTCCAGAGTTCTGACCATTCTTCTAGTTTTCCTAAATCCTTTTCCATTTGGCGTTTCCCTCCAGGAACATCAACCCTGTTACATATCTTTGTGTCATCAGCAAAAAGACAAACCTTACCAGCGAGGCCTTTTGCAATATCACTTATGAAGATATTAAACAAAATCGGTCCCAGTACAGATCCCTGTGGAACCCCACTGGTAACATTACCTTGTTTTGAATGTTCTCCATTGACTACAACCCTCTGTTGTCTGTCACTCAGCCACTGCCTAATCCACTCAACAATATGGGAGTCCATGCTCAATGACTGCAGTTTATTGATAAGTCTTCTATGTGGGACAGTGTCAAAAGCCTTACTAAAATCTAGATATGCGATGTCTACTGCACCTCCACCGTCTATTATTTTATTCACCCAGTCAAAAAAATCTATAAGATTTGTTTGACATGATCTCCCTGAAGTAAACCCATGTTGTTTTTCATCTTGCAATCCATGGGATTTTAGATGTTCCACAATCCTATCCTTTAATAGGGTTTCCATTAATTTGCCTACTATTGATGTCAGACTCACTGGTCTATAGTTGCTCGATTCCTCCCTACTACCTTTCTTGTGAATGGGCACGACATTTGCCAATTTCCAATCTTCCGGGACGACTCCTGTTACTAATGATTGGTTAAATAAATCTGTTAACGGTTTTGCCAGCTCAACACTAAGCTCTTTTAATAATTTTGGGTGTATCTCATCAGGCCCCTGTGACTTATCTGTCTTCACCTTAGACAGCAAACTTAGAACATCTTCCTCTGTAATGCATCCAGTACCAGTATACTTGACTCCTGAAATGTATGTCAATTTATTTACCAGACGATGCATTAAATAAAAATATATAAAAAAAAGAAAAAAAAGAAGCACACTTCTACAGAACCTGTTCTATTAAACACTTATACAAATTGAGCCCTCCGACAGAGTGGAGAGAGTGTCAGCAGTAAGTTTATGTTGACACCACTGATTATTTTTCCCTGATCCTGTTTGTTGACTATCTGCCTTTACTCGGTTAGCATTTGGTCAGTAATCCATCAATTAGTGCTAATGCCCAAAAAAAACAGGAGTGCATCAAAAACAGAACAAAATGACATGTGAATGGAATATTTGGATGTCTTCTGTGTTTTGTACCCACTCCTGATTTTGGCTACCAAATCATAAGCCAATTCTGATGGGACTATACAGGCATTACAGCTGCTACACAGACAGGATATGGTGTGCGTCTCATTTTTCCTTCCTTCTGATAGATCAGAAGAAGGGTCAAATAAATGGTGATGTCATCCGGACTAAAAAGGCAAAATAGTGGCCCAGTCATGGAGTGGGGAGGGTGGAAGAACAGCTTGAGAAGTCCACAGAGTGGCCCAATGACAGTGGTGAGGTGGAAGCAACATGAGGAGACCACAGAGTGGCCCAGTGACATAGTGGTGAAGTGGCAGCAGCAGCATGAGGAGGTCACAGAGTGGCACAATGACAGAGTGTGGAGGTGGCAGCAGCAGCATGAGGAGGCCACAGAGTGGCAAGGTGACATAGTGTTGAGGTACCAACAGCATGAAGAGACCAGAGTGGCAAGGTGACATAGTGTGGAGGTGGCAGAAGCAGCAGCATGAGGAGACCAAAGAGTGGCCCAGTGACATAGTGTTGAGCTAGCAGCAGCATAAGGAGGCCACATAGTGTTGAGGTAGCAGCAGCATGAGGAGGCCACAGAGTGGCACAATGACAAAGTGTGGAGGTAGCAGCAGCAGCATGAGGAGGCCACAAAGTGGCAAGGTGACATGGTGTTGAGGTAGCAGAAGCGTGAGGAGGCTACAGAGTCGCACAATGACAAAGTGTGGAGGTGGCAGCAGCATGAGGAGACCACAAAGTGGCACAATGACAGAGTGTGGAGGTGGCAGCAGCAGCATGAGAAAGCCAAAGAGTGGCAAGGTGACATAATGTTGAGGTAGAAGAAGCATGAGAAGGCCAAAGAGTGGCAAAGTGACATAGTGTTGAGGTGGTGGCAGCATCAGCAGCATGAGGAGACCACAGAGTGGCACAATGACAGAATGTGGAGGTGGCAGCAGCAGCATGAGGCCACAGAGTGGCAAGGTGACATAGTGTTGAGGTACCAGCAGCATGAGGAGACCACAGAGTGGCAAGGTGACATAGTGTGGAGGTGGCAGAAACAGCAGCATGAGGAGACCAAAGAGTGGCCCAGTGACATAGTGTTGAGGTAGCAGCAGCATGAGGAAACCACCGAATGGCACAATGACAAAGTGTGGAGGTGGCAGCAGCAGCATGAGGAGGCCAGAGAGTGGCAAGGTGACATGGTGTTGAGGTAGCAGAAGCATGAGGAGGCTACAGAGTGGCACAATGACAGAGTGTGGAGGTAGTGGCAGCATCAGCAGCATGAGGAGACCACAGAGTGGCACAATGACAGAATGTGGAGGTGGCAGCAGCAGCATGAGGAGGCCACAGAGTGGCAAGGTGACATAGTGTTGAGGTACCAACAGCATGAAGAGACCAGAGTGGCAAGGTGACATAGTGTGGAGGTGGCAGAAGCAGCAGCATGAGGAGACCAAAGAGTGGCCCAGTGACATAGTGTTGAGCTAGCAGCAGCATAAGGAGGCCACAAAGTGGCCCAGTGACATAGTGTTGAGGTAGCAGCAGCATGAGGAGGCCACAGAGTGGCACAATGACAGAGTGTGGAGGTAGCAGCAGCAGCATGAGGAGGCCACAGAGTGGCAAGGTGACATGGTGTTGAGGTAGCAGAAGCGTGAGGAGGCTACAGAGTCACACAATGACAAAGTGTGGAGGTGGCAGCAGCATGAGGAGACCACAAAGTGGCACAATGACAGAGTGTGGAGGTGGCAGCAGCAGCATGAGAAGGCCAAAGAGTGGCAAGGTGACATAATGTTGAGGTAGAAGAAGCATGAGAAGGCCAAAGAGTGGCAAAGTGACATAGTGTTGAGGTGGTGGCAGCATCAGCAGCATGAGGAGACCACAGAGTGGCACAATGACAGAATGTGGAGGTGGCAGCAGCAGCATGAGGCCACAGAGTGGCAAGGTGACATAGTGTTGAGGTACCAGCAGCATGAGGAGACCACAGAGTGGCAAGGTGACATAGTGTGGAGGTGGCAGAAACAGCAGCATGAGGAGACCAAAGAGTGGCCCAGTGACATAGTGTTGAGGTAGCAGCAGCATGAGGAGACCACCGAATGGCACAATGACAAAGTGTGGAGGTGGCAGCAGCAGCATGAGGAGGCCAGAGAGTGGCAAGGTGACATGGTGTTGAGGTAGCAGAAGCATGAGGAGGCTACAGAGTGGCACAATGACAGAGTGTGGAGGTAGTGGCAGCATCAGCAGCATGAGGAGACCACAGAGTGGCACAATGACAGAATGTGGAGGTGGCAGCAGCAGCATGAGGCCACAGAGTGGCAAGGTGACATAGTGTTGAGGTACCAGCAGCATGAGGAGACCACAGAGTGGCAAGGTGACATAGTGTGGAGGTGGCAGGAGCAGCAGCATGAGAAGACCAAAGAGTGTCCCAGTGACATAGTGTTGAGGTAGCAGAAGCATAAGGAGGCTACAGAGTTGCAGAATGACAGAGTGTGGAGGTGGCAGCAGCAGCATGAGGAGGCCACAGAGTGGCAAGGTGACATAGTGTGGAGGTGGTGGCAGCATCAGCAGCATGAGGAGACCACAGAGTGGCACAATGACAGAATGTGGAGGTGGCAGCAGCAGCATGAGGAGGCCACAGAGTGGCAAGGTGACATAGTGTTGAGGTACCAACAGCATGAAGAGACCAGAGTGGCAAGGTGGCATAGTGTGAAGGTGGCAGGTGCAGCAGCATGAGAAGACCAAAGAGTGTCCCAGTGACATAGTGTTGAGGTAGCAGAAGCATGAGGATGCTTGAAGCGTGAGGTGGAAGCAACATGAGGAGACCACAGAGTGGCCCAGTGACATAGTGGTGAAGTGGCAGCAGCAGCATGAGGAGGCCACAGAGTGGCACAATGACAGAGTGTGGAGGTGGCAGCAGCATGAGGAGGCCACAGAGTGGCAAGGTGACATAGTGTTGAGGTACCAGCAGCATGAGGAGACCACAGAGTGGCAAGGTGACATAGTGTGGAGGTGGCAGGAGCAGCAGCATGAGAAGACCAAAGAGTGTCCCAGTGACATAGTGTTGAGGTAGCAGAAGCATGAGGAGGCTACAGAGTTGCAGAATGACAGAGTGTGGAGGTGGCAGCAGCAGCATGAGGAGGCCACAGAGTGGCAAGGTGACATAGTGTGGAGGTGGTGGCAGCATCAGCAGCATGAGGAGACCACAGAGTGGCACAATGACAGAATGTGGAGGTGGCAGCAGCAGCATGAGGAGGCCACAGAGTGGCAAGGTGACATAGTGTTGAGGTACCAGTAGCATGAGGAGACCACAGAGTGGCAAGGTGACATAGTGTGGAGATGGCAGGAGCATAGAAACATAGAAACATAGAATGTGTCGGCAGATAAGAACCATTTGGCCCATCTAGTCTGCCCAATATATCTGAATCCTATGAATAGTCCCTGGCCCTATCTTATATGAAGGATAGCCTTATGCCTATCCCATGCATGCTTAAACCCCTTCACTGTATTTGCAGCTACCACTTCTGCAGGAAGGCTATTCCATGCATCCACTACTCTCTCAGTAAAGTAATACTTCCTTATATTACTTTTAAACCTTTGCCCCTCTAATTTAAAACTGTGTCCTCTTGTGGTAGTTTTTCTTCTTTTAAATATGCTCTCCTCCTTTACCGAGTTGATTCCCTTTATGTATTTAAAAGTTTCTATCATATCCCCTCTGTCTCTTCTTTCTTCCAAGCTATACATGTTAAGGTCCTTTAACCTTTCCTGGTAAGTTTTATCCTGCAATCCATGTACCAGTTTAGTAGCTCTTCTCTGAACTCTCTCTAGAGTATCTATATCCTTCTGGAGATATGGCCTCCAGTACTGCGCACAATACTCCAAGTGAGGTCTCACCAGTGTTCTGTACAGCGGCATAAGCACTTCACTCTTTCTACTGCTTATACCTCTCCCTATACATCCAAGCATTCTGCTGGCATTTCGTGCTGCTCTATTACATTGTCTTCCCACCTTTAAGTCTTCTGAAATAATTACTCCTAAATCCCTTTCCTCAGATACTGAGGTCAGGACTGTGTCAAATATTCTATATTCTGCCCTTGGGTTTTTACGCCCCAGGTGCATTATCTTGCACTTATCCACATTAAATTTCAGTTGCCAGAGTTCTGACCATTCTTCTAGTTTTCCTAAATCCTTTTCCATTTGGCGTTTCCCTCCAGGAACATCAACCCTGTTACATATCTTTGTGTCATCAGCAAAAAGACAAACCTTACCATCGAGGCCTTTTGCAATATCACTTATGAAGATATTAAACAAAATTGGTCCCAGTACAGATTCCTGTGGAACCCCACTGGTAACATGACCTTGTTTTGAATGTTCTCCATTGACTACAACCCTCTGCTGTCTGTCACTCAGCCACTGCCTAATCCACTCAACAATATGGGAGTCCATGCTCAATGACTGCAGTTTATTGATAAGTCTTCTATGTGGGACAGTGTCAAAAGCAGCAGCATGAGGAGACCACAAAGTGGCAAGGTGACATAGTGTGGAGGTGGCAGCAGCAGAATCAGGAGACCACAGAGTGAACCGGTGACATAGTGGGGAGGTGGGTGGCCATAACAGTACCCGCTGATGATGGTGGGTGTAAGAAGGAGCACTTGGCATCAGATGACTGGCATCAGGTTTGTGGCAGCATCAGAATATTAGCTGAGGCAGGTAGCCAGAAGAAACCAGTCTCTTTTGTCAAGGTTTGGGTGAGGCATGGATGATCTAATCTGATGCATCAGGCATTGGTGGGTGGAAATCCTGGCTGATCCACACCTGATTTATCTTGACAAAGGTCAGTCTCTCCACATTTTGCGTGGACAGGCGAGTTCTCCTTGGAATAACTATGACCCCCACCGCACTAAACACCCGCTCTGATGCCACACTACTGGCCGGGAATGTCAGCTTTTCAAGGGCAAACTTGGCCAGTTGCGGCCACAAATCCAGTTTGACTGCCTAGTAGTCCAGTGGATCTTTGATGACGGGTGGCAGGGTGCACTCCAAGTATGCCACCACCTGCTGGTTCAGGTTCTTCTCTATGTCTAGCTGCTGGTGAGTAGTTTCTTTATTATGTGGGTGAAGAAAGCTGCTCATCAGCAACTCTAGACTCAGGCTGCTGCTGATGAAGCTAGTACTGCTCCTGCCACCCCCCAGCAGCCATGGCAGTGGAACGTGAGTGCAGAGGGCCCCCCCCGGTCAGACCTCTGAGAGAATGGACGATGGCGCAGATAGGCAGCGGCCAACTGACTACATTGGATGTCTCTATAGTAGATCAGTTTGTCCTCCCTCTCAGCAAGTGTAAAAAAGGCCCCCATTTTGGACCGGTAGTGAGGGTCTAACATGGTGGAGAGCCAGTAGTCATCCCTCTGGCGAATGGTGACAATTCGGCTGTCACTATGCAAGCAAGTGAGCATGCATCAGGCCATTTGTGCAAGTGACTCAGAGGGACTCCCTGCCTATATCTCCACTGCATACTGCCATTGTGTGCCTGGGTCCTCTTCCTCGTCTTTCTCATCTCCCTCTTGCTCATCCGGCTGCTCCTGCTCCTCCTCTCCTATCACCTGTGTAGAAAAACCACCCATTTCGCTACACATTACTTGTGCTCCAATGTCCTCCTCCTCCTTCTCCAGTTCAGCCCCCACAGGGCTCATGTGAGATGTAGACGCCACCTCTCCAGTCCCCTGACCAGACAGATTTACCAGCATCTGTTCCAGGATATGAATCAGTGGAATGACGTTGTTCATCCCGTAATCCTGGCGACTGACAAATAAAGTGGCCTCCTCAAAGGGCATGAGCAAACGGCAGATGTCACGCATGAGCTGCCACTGGCTAACAACGAAGTTATACAGGGGAGTGCCTCTGTCCACTTGGATCATCAATAAATCGTTTATGGCCTTTCTCTGTTCATATAGTCAGTCCAACATAGGGAGGGTGGAATTCCACCGGGTGGAAACATTGCATATCAGCCTATGTTGGGGGACGCCGTTCTACCCCTGCAACTCAAGGAGGGTGTGCTTGGCAGAGTACGATTGGCTGAAGTGCATGCAAAGTTTCCTGGCCATTTTTAGAATGTCTTGCAGATGGGTGGAAGACTTCAAGAACCACTTTAGAACCAGATTAAACACATGCACCATGCAGGGCGCATGGCTCATCCCTCCTTGACACAGCACTGACACCATGTTCTTCCCATTGTCGGTCACCATGGTTCCGATTTTAAGTTGTCACAGAGAAAGTCAGGATTTGATTTCTTGATCAAGGACATGGAGCAGTTCCTCTCCTGTGTGACTCCGTTTGCTCAGGCAAACTAGGTGTAGAACAGCGTGCCACCACCATGCCCTGCACATGTGGTATGCTGGAGGAGCACTGTGAATTGTCCCTGCGGTGGAGGACATGGTGGAGGATGAGGAGGCAGAGGCGGACATTGTCTCAGAGCCAAAGGCGTGAGAACGTGGATGCGGAAGCGGTGTCACCTGGCCAAGTTGTTGGTGTGGCTGGGCAGAAACCACATTTACCCAGTGGGCCGTAAAGGACATATATTGTCCTTGACCGTAGTTACAGTTACGACCAATTTTCCCAAAAAAGGCTGTATCACAAACAAATTTCACCACTGAATGGCTAATTTGAAATCGACGAATATTTAATCCCTACGGAAGATACTCAACAATTACCCATCAATTTTCCCAAAAAAGGCTGTATCTGTCACGGCTGTATGTGAGCAACAAGAGTATACACAGTAAAAAGAGCTACTGACCGGACCCAAACTAGGGAGGATAAAGGGGGACCCTTGTCAGACCCTCAAAGCTCTCCCTATGCTGCTAAAGCACATGCCCGGATCCAAATGGCGGAACGAGGCATGCCCGCGTACCTAAGACTGATGACCACTGTAACCCCTACAATAGTGGAAGGGGCACGGCCACCGGTGCCCTGCTCAGTATATGGAGGGAACCGTGGCCACCTCAGATCCAGTCAGAAAATAACCAGGTACACAACAATGTCTGCACACTTAGCTGAAGGAGCTGCAGCCGCAGAGAAGACGGATCCAAGGACAGCTGGCAATATCCGGAGTGCTTGCTGCAGCAGAACACAGGTCCAATGAACTGATAGCTACAAGTGAAGATACTCAAGCAAGAGCTACAACTGAAATGAGAAATATAATCCACGCCCTACAATAGGAGGAGGGGTGATTTAAAGGCAGGGAAATCAACTGCAGGAGGAACAGGTGGGAGTAAGGAAACAGAAAGTAAAGACTTCATGACAGGGGCGGAGAAACAGAGCAGTGAGAACTCCTCCAAGCTCTAGTAGTGACATCATCACAGGGAAGGAGAAACAGAGCTGTGAGAACTTCTCAATGCTCTGGTAGTGACAGTACCCCCCCCTCTACGGGTGGACTCCGGACACCCAGGACCCACCTTCTCAGGATGAGCCCTATGAAATGCCCTGATGAGGCGAGTGGCTTTAATGTCCGACACCGGAACCCACATCCTCTCCTCAGGACCATAACCCTTCCAATGAACGAGGTACTGAAGAGAACCGCGGACAATGCGAGAGTCCACAATTCTGGAAACCTCAAACTCCAGGTTGCCATTAACCAAAATCGGAGGAGGAGGCAAAGAGGAGGGTACCGTGGGCTGGACATATGGTTTTAAGAGAGATCTGTGAAATACATTATGTATCTTCCAAACCCGTGGAAGATCAAGACGGAAGGCAACAGGATTGATGACTGACAAGATTTTATAAGGCCCAATAAACTTGGGACCCAATTTCCAGGAGGGAACCTTCAGTTTAATATTTCTTGTAGACAACCACACCAGATCACCCACATTCAGGTCCGGACCAGGCACACATCTCTTATCAGCCACACGCTTATACTTCTCACTCATCTTTCTAAGATTACTCTGAATCTTTTGCCAAATGGTAGACAAAGACGATGAAAATCTCTCCTCCTCAGGTAAACCAGAAAGAGCCCCTCCCGAGAATGTCCCAAACTGCGGATGGAACCCATATGCACCAAAGAATGGTGACTTATCAGAAAATTCCTGACGATGGTTGTTCAGAGCAAACTCAGCAAGAGGGAGAAATGAACACCAATCCTCCTGGTTCTCTGCCACAAAACAGCGCAAATATGTCTCCAGATTCTGATTGAGGCGCTCAGTCTGACCATTCAACTGCGGGTGAAAAGCAGAAGAGAAGGACAGCCGAACCCCCAGGCGAGAACAGAAAGCCTTCCAGAACCTGGACACAAACTGCGTGCCTCTATCGGAAACAATATCAGAGGGAATGCCGTGCAATTTAACAATATGGTCGACAAAAGCTTGCGCCAACGTTTTAGCATTGGGTAAACCAGGGAAAGGTACGAAATGAGCCATCTTGCTAAAACGGTCCACCACCACCAGGATCACCGACTTCCCCGAGGAACGAGGAAGATCCGTGATAAAGTCCATGGACAGGTGTGTCCAGGGACGGGAAGGTATGGGTAACGGGAGAAGGGAACCTGAAGGCCGTGAACGAGGGACCTTAGCGCGAGCGCACGTCTCACAAGCAGCCACAAAACCCTCCACCGACTTACGAAGAGCCGGCCACCAAAATCTCCGAGCAATGAGATCTACCTTGGCTCTACTCCTGGGGTGACCAGCAAGAACCGTATCATGATGCTCCTTGAAGAGTTTGTGACGTAGCTCAGGAGGCACGAACAACTTCCCAGAAGGACAACGGGCAGGTGCCTCAGTCTGGGCAGCCTTGACCTCGGCCTCCAAATCGGAATATAGAGCAGAAACAACTACCCCCTCTGCCAAAATGGGACCCGGGTCCTAGGAGTTTCCTCCTCCCGGAAAACAGCGAGAGAGAGCATCAGCCTTCACATTTTTGATCCCAGGTCGGAATGTAACGACAAAATTGAATCTGGAGAAGAACAGAGACCATCTGGCCTGTCTCGGATTCATACGCCTGGCCGACTCCAAGTATGCCAGATTCTTATGGTCGGTAAAAACGGTGATAGGGTGCCTGGCCCCCTCCAACCAATGGCGCCATTCCTCGAAAGCCAACTTGATGGCCAACAACTCCCTATCTCCCACATCATAGTTTCTCTCTGCCGGGGAGAGTTTTTTAGAGAAAAAGGCACAGGGTCGCCATTTGGCAGGAGAAGGGCCCTGGGACAAAACTGCACCCACACCCACCTCGGAAGCATCCACCTCAACAATAAAAGGTAAGGAAACATCGGGATGCACCAAGACGGGAGCAGACGCAAAACTCTCTTTAATCTTAGAAAAGGCTGCAAGCGCCTCCTCCGACCAAGAGGAAAAATCCGCCCCCTTTTTTGTCATGTCAGTAAGGGGTTTGACAACAGAGGAATAATTCAAAATGAACTTTCTGTAATAGTTTGCAAAACCCAGAAAGCGCATCAATGCCTTCTGATTCTCAGGAAGCTCCCACTCAAGTACAGCACGGACCTTCTCCGGATCCATGCGAAAACCAGAAGCGGAGAGGAGAAAACCCAGAAATTGAATCTCCGATACCATAAAAAGACATTTCTCCAGCTTGGCGTACAATTTATTTTCCCGCAGAATCTGCAGAACCTGAAAAAGATGATCCTGATGGGTCTGAACATCAGGGGAAAAAATCAAAATATCATCAAGATACACCAATACAAATTTCCCCATTAAATGGTAGAAAATACTATTAACAAAATGCTGAAAGACGGCCGGAGCATTCATCAGGCCGAAAGGCATAACGAGATTCTCGAAATGCCCGTTAGGGGTATTAAAGGCCGTTTTCCATTCATCCCCCTCTCTGACCCTGACCAGGTTGTACGCGCCTCTCAAATCCAATTTGGAAAACACCTTGGCCCCAACAATTTGGTTGAAGAGGTCCGGGATCAGAGGAAGGGGATAGGGATCGCGAATCGTGATACGGTTCAGCTCCCTAAAATCTAGGCAAGGTCTCAGGGAGCCATCATTTTTTTTAACCAAAAAAAAACCCGCGGCCACAGGTGACTTTGAGGGACGAATATGCCCCTTATCGAGACTCTCGGAGATATAAGTTCGCATTGCGATTCTTTCCGGTTGTGAGAGATTGTAGAGGCGTGCTTTTGGCAGCTTGGCGCGGGGAATGAGGTTAATGGGACAGTCAAACTCCCGGTGAGGAGGTAGCTCCTGAACACCGCTCTCGGAAAACACGTCCGAGAAATCAGAGAGAAATGATGGCACAGTTTTAGTAGACACCTCTGCAAAAGTCGCTGTGAGACAATTCTCTCTACAAAAGTCACTCCACTCATTTATTTGCCTTCCTTGCCAATCAATAGTGGGGTTATGTCTAGTGAGCCAGGGTAACCCCAAAACTAGAGGAGAAGGCAATCCGTTAAGGACAAAACAAGATATATCCTCCACATGAGTGTCACCTACAGCTAGCCGGATATTGTGAACAATGCCCTTCAGAGATCTCTGTGAGAGTGGAGCAGAGTCAATAGCAAAAACAGGTATATCCTTTTCTAATGTGCAAACCTGAAAACCATGCATGGCTACAAATTGAGTGTCAATAAGATTGACGGCCGCTCCACTATCGACAAAAATCTCACAAGAAATAATTTTGCTCTCTAGCGCCACCCTGGCAAGACAGGAGAAAACGGGAACTGCAGGTCAGAGGAAAAGCATCAATTCCTACATCAACTTTGCCCAAAGTAGCAGATGAAGCAGAATTTGATGATTTACCTTTTGAGATTTTTCTCTTATTATCGCTCTTAGTACAGTTCAAGAATCTCCTAGAGGGACAAACATTTGCCAAATGACCTATGCCCCCACAACAAAAACACACCATACTCTGAGGACTAAATTCTCTTTTATCAGGGGCAAGTCGACCTAGCTGCATGGGCTCCTCCTCAGAGGGGAGCGAGACAGGATGAGGCCCCTGCACACTGAATGAGTCCGCACCATTGCCCCTAGACTGACAATGGCTGGACAGAGAGGTCTTGTTTCTTTCTCTTAGACGCCTGTCAAGGCGTACCGCCAATGACATGGCAGACTCTAAGGACGTTGGTCTCTCATGGAAAGCAAACGCATCTTTCAATCTCTCTGAGAGACCATGACAGAACTGACTCTGGAGTGCAGCATCATTCCAACCTGAATCAGCTGCCCATCTCCGAAATTCAGAACAATAAAGCTTCGCAGACAGTTTGTTCTGGCATAAAACACGTAAGTTAGATTCGGCCAGAGCAACACGATCCGGGTCATCATATATCTGCCCCAGGGCCACAAAAAATCTTTCCACGGATCGAAGGGAGGGATCCCCTGATGGTAGCGAAAAAGCCCAAGTCTGAGCATTACCCCTGAGCAGGGAGATGACAATCCTCACCCTCTGCTCCTCCTTACCAGAGGAGTGGGGACACAAGCAAAAATGGAGCTTGCATGCCTCTCTGAAACGAACAAAATTCTCACTGCCCCCGGAGAACGTTTCCGGAAGTGAGACCTTTGGCTCGCAACAGACTCCATGAGCCGGAGCAGAGCCCAATGCTTGAAGCTGAGTCATAGATTGACGGAGATCCGCTACTTCCAAAGAAAGACCCTGCATGCGGTCAACCAGGCCAGAAAGCGGATCCATGTCAAAAAAGGACGGTTTTGGTGGATTATAATGTCTGCACACTTAGCTGAAGGAGCTGCAGCCGCAGAGAAGACGGATCCAAGGACAGCTGGCAATATCCGGAGTGCTTGCTGCAGCAGAACACAGGTCCAGTGAACTGATAGCTACAAGTGAAGATACTCAAGTAAGAGCTACAACTGAAATGAGAAATATAATCCACGCCCTACAATAGGAGGAGGGGTGATTTAAAGGCAGGG
Organism: Bufo bufo; assembly: GCF_905171765.1. NCBI lineage: Eukaryota > Metazoa > Chordata > Amphibia > Anura > Bufonidae > Bufo > Bufo bufo. The sequence goes on from NC_053391.1 coordinate 593,336,339, forward strand.
AAATCAACCGCAGGAGGAACAGCTGGGAGGAAGGAAACAGAAAGTAAAGACTTCATGACAGGGGCGGAGAAACAGAGCAGTGAGAACTCCTCCAAGCTCTAGTAGTGACATCATCACAGGGGTGGAGAAACAGAGCTGTGAGAACGTCTCAAAGCTCTGGTAGTGACAGTATCCTAAACACATTTTACCACTGAATGGATAATCGACAAATTGTTAGTCCCTACGGAAGATACTCTACAATCACCCATCAATTTGCACAAAAAAGGCTGTTTCACAAAAAAATTTCACCACTGAATGGGTAATCGACGCAATTACTCAGTCCATACAGAAGAAAGTCTACATTCACAACCAATTTTCCCCAAAAAGGCTGTATCACAAAAAAATTTCACCACTGAATGACAATGTAAATTCACCGCAGAACAGCTAACACATACTAATTTTTGCTATTAATACAGTGCAACAATGTCTGCATGACAATGTAAATTCACCATAGAACGGCTAATAACGCATACTTATTTTTCCCATTAATACATTCCAACAATGGCTGTATAACTATGTCAGTTCACTGCAGACCGTCTAATAAGACGTATTCTTTTTTCTATTATTACACCCAAAATAAATGTACATAAAAATCACAATTCACTGCAGAACAGCTAATAGGACGTACGTATATATCCTATTAATACACCCCGTAAATGGCTGTAGTACAATGGAACTTCACCGCTGAACGGCAAATAATATATATTTTTTGCCACTAATCCACTCCAAAAAGGGCTGTAATTTTCTCACTTCACCACAAAACTGCTAATAAGCCCTTTTTTTCCCCACTAATGCACGCCAAAAAAAGACTTTAGAACATATAACTGCCCCGCACAAGTGCTAATAAGACGTATAAATATTTCCTAGCAATACACACTGTTAATGGCTGTATCACACAGCACTTGCAACCCAATAACAAGAAAGCTTTGCTGGAATTAGGCTACTTTCACACTAGCGTTTTTGCTGGATCTGGCAGGGTCCAGCAAAAACGCTTCCGTTACTGATAATCAGTGGCGTTGCCGGGGGGGGGGGGGGGGGGGGCCAGAGGGGGCCACGGCCCCCCCTACTTCACACTGTGCCCCCCATGTGCCCCCCCAACTAAAATGCCCTCCCAAGTGAGCCGCTGCAGTCGGGCACAGGGAGATGAGCACTTCCATTGCGCTCATCTCCATAGTCATCTGCCTGTGCTGTGGCGGGGGCAGGGGAGGGAGAGGCGTGTCCCTTCCCCTTCCTCTGATAGGCTGCTGGCACTAGGCCGGCAGCCTATCAGAGGCCGGCGCAGGCGGCGCAATGACGTCATCGCACCGCCTGAGCCATACAGCGCGAGACACAGGCCGGAAGAGGCCTGCATCGCATCGCTGACATGGAGGTAAGTATAAGTGTTTTTTTTTTGTTTTTTTTACAATAGTTTTACAGGCACATTAGGGGGGCTCTTGTTACTGGCACATTGGGGGGGCTTATTACTGGAACATGATGGGGCGCTTATTCCTGCCACATGATGGGCGGCTTATTACTGGCACATGATGGGGGGCTTATTACTGGCACATGATGGGAGGCTTATTACTATACTGGCACATGATGGGGGGCTTATTACTGGCACATGATGGGGGGCTTATTACTGGCACATGATGGGGGGACTTATTACTGGCACATGATGGGGGGGCTTATTACTGGCACATGATGGGGGGGCTTATTACTGGCACATGATGGGGGGGCTTATTACTGGCACATGATGGGGGGGCTTATTACTGGCACATGATGGGGGGCTTATTACTGGCACGTGATGGGGGCTTATTACTGGCACGTGATGGGGGGCTTATTACTGGCACGTGATGGGGGGCTTATTACTGGCTGTGATGGGGTGCTTATTACTGGCACGTAATGGGGGGCTTATTACTGGCACGTGATGGGGGATTTATTACTGGCACGTGATGGGGGCTTATTACTGGCACGTGATGGGGGGCTTATTACTGGCACGTGAGGCGTGCTTATTACTGGCGCATGATGGGGGCTTATTACTGCCACATGATGGGGGGCTTATTACTGCCACATGATGGGGGGCTTATTACTGCCACATGATGGGGGACTTATTACTGGCACATGATGGGGGGCTTTTACTGGCACATGATGGGGGGCTTTTTACTGGCACATGATGGGGGGCTTATTACTGGCACATGATAGGAGGCTCTTGTTACTGGAACATTGGGGGGGCTCTTATTACTGGCACGTGATGGGGGGCTCTTGTTACTGGCACGTGATGGGGGACTCTTGTTACTGGCACGTGATGGGGGGCACTTATTACTGGCACGTTATTGGGGGCACTTATTACTGGCACGTTATTGAGGGCACTTATTACTGGCACATTATTGGTGGGTACTATAGGGGCATCTACTGAGGCCACAAAGAAGGGGTATTTTATATGGGGGTTCTGTACAGTAGCATTTTATACTGGGACACATTATGGTGGGTACTATGGGGAAGGGGGGAGAGGAGTACTATGGAGTCATCTACGGGGGGCACTAAGAAGGGGTATTTTATGCTTGCAAATTATGGGAGACACTGAGGGCAACTACTGGGCCACGATATATGCGGCATTTTATACTGGTTCATTATGGGGGGCACTAGGAGGAAGGGGGGAGAGGAGCACTATGGGGGAATTTACTGGGGGAGCTATTTAGGGGTATTTTATACTGACACATTATGGGGGACATTAGCTCAACTGGGAGCATTACAAGGGGGTATTTTTTGCATTGTCACATTATAAGGAGAATTATTTCTACTGGGGGCGGCATTATGGTGGGCTTTATTACTCCCCCATGGTATGACCCCCTAGTAGCAGCACCAGCCTCTCCCTGCTCTGTGACCCCTCTGCCCCTTCTCCAAATCCTTATTATGAAATCTTTCTCATTAGTATAAAACACATCAGCTCCGCCGAGCCCCCCAGCCAAAGTGTTGAAGTGGTGTCCGAGATCCCCAAGGGCCAAGCCAAGTAATTGTAAGTTTTCATGTGAAATATGTTTATGTTATACACATATAGCCTACACTGTGCCACACAATATACAGTATACCGCTACACTGTGCCACACAATGTACAGTATACCGCTACACTGTGCCACACAATGTACAGTATACCTCTACACTGTACCACACAATGTACAGTATACCTCTACACTTTGTAGTCTGTTCTATAAGCACACATACTTTATCCAGCTCACCTCTCTGGTCAGTGTTGCTCCCGACTCCTGAAGCCTTGGGTGAGTCCCAGTTAAGGCAGCGCGGAAGGTATGAAGAAAGACAGCTTCAGATTCAATATACGTCCTCTAAAACTTCTCCTTTATTTGTAATAAATAGTACAGCAGACACATCCACTTTGCATACAGTGATTGTTAACGCGTTTCAGACAACTCGTCCTTAGTCGTAACAAAGTATCACGATGGAGAGCATGAATTTAAATGTGCACTAATCCCTACTCTCGAAAATCAAGGGGAGGGAAAAGCCTCCTCCATTGGTCAGCCCATCATGATTATCACCTGTTACCTATACACACATCATCAAGTCATAGATGCTCATCACACCGTGCTGAGGTCTTTTCCCCAGATTAACCCTTGTTCACCTCAGATCATAGGACAAAATATAGTCTCCACCCTTGGGCTTCCAAATTCTGACTGGACAAAAACCGCACCGTGTGAATAGCATGCTATTTAATAAAACATTTGGTAACTATTACTTATATGGCCTAAACCCTACACTATAAAAAAACATTCATACAGAGATCTATAAGACCAGCCTGGAAAGAATATCTGATCACTAACCTTTACCACATATTATTGATAGATATACATAAGCTTTTTTTTCAAGTTCAGGCCCCCAGGAACTCTGCTATTCAGCCTAAATATCCAATACGCCTCATGAAGGAGGAGTTTTTTATGGTGGTCACCACCTCTCAAAGGTGCAAAGACCTTTTCTATTGCAAAGGCACAGAAGCCCTTTGTCCTGCGGGCATGGACCTGCACGAAATGTCTCGCTACATTGGAGATATTTACAGCATTAGGATTACTAATATAATTGAGATGTTCCAGTATCCTATTTTTAAATTTACGTATGGTGCTTCCTATGTAAATGAGATCACATTCCGTGCAGCGAATAATATATACCACACCAGCGGTGTTGCAATTGATGTAGCTCTTAATTGGAAAGCTACAAGAGTGATCAGAATTCTCAAAGGTTTGTATTGGAACAACGTAATTGCATGTTTTGCAGGGGCTACCACCACATTTAGTAAAACCTCTATAGCTGAGCCAGTTATGTCTCTTGTTGGCATTTTTATTGGATGAGAAGGTGACAGGGAGCTGTACAGCGTTGGAACCCTCCTTGGCACTATTTTGCATCCAGATTTTAATGCATTATACAGTATCTCATCATCATACAGAATTGGTAAACAGCCATTTACTATATTTCGTATTTTACTGAATTGTTTGCTATATGTTAAGGTCAAGATAGGGACACAATCCAGCCCCCTGTCACCATGATCACTCACATCCTTCGCCCGGCTTCTGCCATTATTTCGGCCATCTTTTGAACCAAAAAGCATATGGGATCTGTTTTTTTGTATTACTATATTTTTAATCTGGATGCAAAATAGTGCCAAGGAGGGCTCCAATGCTGTCCAGCTCCCTGTCACCGTCATTATTCTCATCCAATAAAAATGCCAAGAGACATAACTGGCTCAGCTATAGAGGTTTTACTAAATGTGGTGGTAGCCCCTGCAAAACATGCAATTACGTTGTTCCAATACAAACCTTTGAGAATTCTGATCACTCTTGTAGCTTTCCAATTAAGAGCTACATCAATTGCAACACCGCTGGTGTGGTATATATTATTCGCTGCACAGAATGTGATCTCATTTACATAGGAAGCACCACATGTAAATTTAAAAATAGGATACTGGAACATCTAAATTATATTAGTAATCCTAATGCTGTAAATATCTCCAATGTAGCGAGACATTTCGTGCAGGTCCATGCCCGCAGGACAAAGGGCTTCTGTGCCTTTGCAATAGAAAAGGTCTTTGCACCTTTGAGAGGTGGTGACCACCGTAAAAAAAACTCCTCCTTCGTGAGGCGTATTGGATATTTAGGCTGAATAGCAGAGTTCCTGCGGGCCTGAACTTGAAAAAAAAGCTTATGTATATCTATCAATAATATGTGGTAAAGGTTAGTGATCAGATATTCTTTCCAAGCTGGTCTTATAGATCTCTGTATGAATGGTTTTTTATAGTGTAGGGTTTAGGCCATATAAGTAATAGTTACCAAATGTTTTATTAAATAGCATGCTATTCACACGGTGTGGTTTTTGTCCAGTCAGAATTTGGAAGCCGAAGGGTGGAGACTATATTTTGTCCTATGATCTGAGGTGAACAAGGGTTAATCTGGGGAAAAGACCTCAGCACGGTGTGATGAGCATCTATGACTTGATGATGTGTGTATAGGTAACAGGTGATAATCATGATGGGCTGACCAATGGAGGAGGCTTTTCCCTCCCCTTGATTTTCGAGAGTAGGGATTAGTGCACATTTAAATTCATGCTCTCCATCATGATACTTTGTTACGACTAAGGACGAGTTGTCTGAAACGCATTAACAATCACTGTATGCAAAGTGGATGTGTCTGCTGTACTATTTATTACAAATAAAGGAGAAGTTTTAGAGGACGTATATAGAATCTGAAGCCGTCTTTCTACATACCTTCTGTTCTATAAGCACCCTTGTTCTGTGGCAGCGGACAGAAAATAATCTGGAAGTGCCCCTCCCGAGACCAGGCTCTGGATCCGCCACTGGTCTGGACCGCTCACAGGAGTGTACATTTCTTCTAAACTGTAATCCGTATGATCTGACCTGCAGAAATCAGCACTCGCTCGATAACAACTAACAGGCAGTACCTGTAGGCTGTAGCCTGGCCCTGTTACCGAAGTTAGACTAGTGGTGTAAGGTTAAGGTACTAGTAGAGATGAGCGGCCGCTTAATCCTGATTTAAAGTTAAAGTTACTGCAGGATATGGATTACAGTTTAGAAATGTCAAATGTACACTCCTGTGAGCGGCAGGGAGGGAGATCTGTGGGTGACACTGTTATAGGGAGGGGTATCTGTGGATGACACTGTTATGGAGGGGGAAATGGGGATAACACTGTCATGGGGTGGATCTGTGGATTACACTGTCATGGGGTGGATCTGTGGATGACACATATAGCATAAGATGCTATATACGGTATGTGTCATCCACAGATCCCCCCCATAGCAGTGTCATCCACAGACCGCCCTCCCTATAAAAGTGTCACCCACAGGCAACTAGGACATGTTGAAATCTGAGTGATTTTATTTTATTTTTTAAACCACAGACAGCAGGACTTTTCTTCCCTGTTGCGGTTTTAGGTATTGGGTAAAGTATCGCAGCATTTCTAAGCGTACTTGTGTAAATGTATCGTTGTTTTAGCTGCCTCCCCTACTTTTGTCCTGGCCCCCAGTGTGCCCCCCCAAAATTAGAAAGCTAGAGACGCCACTGCTGATAATACATATGTCTGCATCCGTTATGAACGGATCCGGATGTATTATCTTTAACATATGGCATTAACTCCATTGAAAGTCAATGGGGGACAGATCCGGTTTCTATTATGTCAGATTGTGACAGAGAAAATGGATCCGTCCCCATTGACTCGCATTGGGGGTCATGCTGGATCCGTCTTGCTCCACATCCCAGGACGGAAAGCAAACTGTAGCATGTTGCGGTTTGCTCTCTGGTCTGGGAACGCAACTAAACGGAACGCATTTTGGAGCATTCCGTTCAGTACAGTTCAGTTTTGTCCCCATTGACAATAAATGAGGACAAAACGAAAGTGTTTTTTTCCGGTATTGAGCCGCTATGACGGAACTCAATACCGTAAAACTTAAATGCTAGTGTGAAAGTACCCTTAGAGGCATCATCTATTGCAAACCAGAAAGCAGCAGTATAATAGCAATTTGGATCCCCAGTCAGTGCAGCAAGGTGTAATAGGATTGTTCCTATTACCCATGCTGTACACTCCCCTATTGAACCCTGTTCTGCTTCAATACTGTGTAATAACCTCCCTATCCTTTCCCTACACTTCTAATGATCTTTCTCTGAACTTCAATTCAGCAAAATAAAAGTTTTCAAGTCTTTCCTAGCACTTTCCCAAGCGCCTGCTAACGTCTGTTCCTGCACTAAGTACACTGGAAAATGGCAGAATCCAAAATGGCTGAGGGTATTTATAGGGCTGTGACATCACAGGGCTGGCTGGCTGGCTGCGGATTGGCTGCATACATGGCATTGTGGGTGATCCCTTGTTCCCAGAGTTAATTTCTCCATGTCCAAACATATGCAGCAGCCATTTTAGGAAAAAATATGATTTGTTACCTTGAAGCATGAGGCATTTCGGATTCGGTGCAAATCGATTTTTTCCCTATATTTGGATCGAATTCCACTTCGTCAACTTCAATTTGCTCATCTCTATTGGTGACCCATGGTCTGCGCTCAGCATCTTCTCCTGGTCACTCATGCAGACTGGTATGAGTCTCCTCTTCTATGGACAGATCCCTAACAGCAGAACACTAGGGGCTCTGACTGCTTTCCATATATACAGTTTCTAGCTGAACTAAAGCCTTCTAGGGAGAGGGGTGTGGTGGAGAAATTCAGTCCAAACAAATACAATGTTACAGTTGTTGTCTCTCATAGACTTGCATTAGAGCTTCAATAATACTCAATGATAATGACAAAGCAGTTTTTCCAGACAAAAACAAGTCTTTAGACATTACAACATAGCTAAGGCTACTTTCACACTTGCGGCAGTGTGATCCGGCGGGCAGTTCCGTCGTCGGAACTGCCCGCCGGATCCGCCGATCTGCCGCTGACTGAAAGCATTTGTGAGACGGATCCGGATGAGGATCCGTCTCACAAATGCATTGCAAGGACGGATCTGTTTCTCCGCTTGTCATGTACATTTTTTCACATTTTTATCGGTCTGCGCATGCGCAGGCCGGAAGGACGGATCTGGAATTCCGGTATTCTGAATACATTCCTATGGGAAAAAATGCCGGATCCCGGCATTCAGGCAAGTCTTCAGTTTTTTTCGCCGGAGAGAAAACCGTAGCATGCTGCGGTTTTCTCTTTTGCCTGATCAGTCAAAACGACTGCGCTGAAGACATCCTGATACCACATGTGTGACACTTTTTTGCAGCCTAGGTGGGCAAAGGGGCCCACATTCCAAAGAGCACCTTTCGGATTTCACTGGCCATTTTTTACAGAATTTGATTTCAAACTTCTTACCACACATTTGGGCCCCTAGAATGCCAGGGCAGTATAACTACCCCACAAGTGACCCCAAGGTATTCGCTGATGGGCATAGTGAGTTCATGGAAGTTTTTATTTTTTGTCACAAGTTAGTGGAATATGAGACTTTGTATGAAAAAAAAAAAATCATCATTTTCCACTAACTTGTGACAAAAAATAAAAAATTCTAGGAACTCGCCATGCCCCTCACGGAATACCTTGGGGTGTCTTCTTTCCAAAATGGGGTCACTTGTGGGGTAGTTATACTGCCCTGGCATTCTAGGGGCCCAAATGTGTGGTAAGGAGTTTGAAATCAAATTCTGTAAAAAATGGCCAGTAAAATCCGAAAGGTGCTCTTTAGAATGTGGGCCCCTTTGCCCACCTAGGCTGCAAAAAAGTGTCACACATCTGGTATCTCCGTATTCAGGAGAAGTTGGGGAATGTGTTTTGGGGTGTCATTTTACATATACCCATGCTGGGTGAGATAAATATCTCGGCAAAAGACAACTTTTCCCATTTTTTTATACAAAGTTGGCATTTGACCAAGATATTTATCTCACCCAGCATGGGTATATGTAAAATGACACCCCAAAACACATTGCCCAACTTCTCCTGAGTACGGCGATACCACATGTGTGACACTTTTTTGCAGCCTAGATGCGCAAAGGGGCCCACATTCATTTTATGAGGGCATTTTTAGACATTTGGATCCCAGACTTCTTCTCACGCTTTAGGGCCCCTAGAATGCCAGGGCAGTATAAATACCCCACATGTGACCCCATTTTGGAAAGAAGACACCCCAAGGTATTCAATGAGGGGCATGGCGAGTTCATAGAAATTTTTTTTTTTGGCACAAGTTAGCAGAAATTGATTTATTTATTTTTTCTCACAAAGTCTCCCTTTCCACTAACTTTGGACAAAAATTTCAATCTTTCATGGACTCAATATGCCCCTCACGGAATACCTTGTGGTGTCTTCTTTCTGAAATGGGGTCACATGTGGGGTATTTATACTGCCCTGGCATTCTAGGGGCCCTAAAGCGTAAGAAGAAGTCTGGAATATAAATGTCAAAAAATTTTTACGCATTTGGATTCCGTGAGGGGTATGGTGAGTTCATGTGAGATTTTATTTTTTGACACAAGTTAGTGGAATATGAGACTTTGTAAGAAAAAAAATAATAATTTCCGCTAACTTGGGCCAAAAAAAATTATGAATGGAGCCTTACAGGGGTGTGATCAATGACAGGGGGGTGATCAATGACAGGGGGGTGATCAGAGAGTCTATATGGGGTGATCACCACAGTCATTGATCACGCCCCTGTAAGGCTCCATTCAGACGTCCGTATGCGTTTTGCGGATCCGATCCATCTATCAGTGGATCCGTAAAAATCATGCGGACTTCTGAAAGGAGCTTTACAGGGGTGTGATCAATGACAGGGGGGTAATCAATGACAGGGGGTGATCAGGGAGTCTATATGGGGTGATCACCACAGTCATTGATCACGCCCCTGTAAGGCTCCATTCAGACGTCCGTGTGCGTTTTGCGGATCCGATCCATCTATCAGTGGATCCTTAAAAATCATGCGGACGTCTGAATGGAGCTTTACAGGGGTGTAATCAATGACAGGGGGGTAATCAATGACAGGGGGGTGATCAGGGAGTCTATATGGGGTGATCACCACAGTCATTGATCACGCCCCTGTAAGGCTCCATTCAGACGTCCGTATGCGTTTTGCGGATCCGATCCATCTATCAGTGGATCCGTAAAAATCATGCGGACGTCTGAATGGAGCTTTACAGGGGTGTGATCAATGACAGGGGGGTGATCAGGGAGTCTATATGGGGTGATCCCCAGAGTCATTGATCATGCCCCTGTAAGGCTCCATTCAGACGTCCGTATGCGTTTTGCGGATCCTATCTATCTATCTATCTATCTATCTATCTATCAGTGGATCCGTAAAAATCATGCGGACGTCTGAATGGAGCTTTACAGGGGTGTGATCAATGACAGGGGGGTAATCAATGACAGGGGGGTGATCAGGGAGTCTATATGGGGTGATCACCACAGTCATTGATCACGCCCCTGTAAGGCTCCATTCAGACGTCCGTATGCGTTTTGCGGATCTGATCCATCTATCAGTGGATCCGTAAAAATCATGCGGACGTCTGAATGGAGCTTTACATGGGTGTGATCAATGACAGGGGGGTAATCAATGACAGGGGGGTGATCAGGGATTCTATATGGGGTGATCATCACAGTCATTGATCACGCCCCTGTAAGGCTCCATTCAGACGTCCGTATGCGTTTTGCGGATCCGATCCATCTATCAGTGGATCCGTAAAAATCATGCGGACGTCTAAATGGAGCTTTACAGGGGGGTGATCAATGACAGGGGGGTAATCAATGACAGGGGGGTGATCAGGGAGTCTATATGGGGTGATCAGGGGTGATGAAGGGTGATCAAGAGTGAATAAGGGGTTAATAAGTGACGGGGGAGGGGGTGTAGTGTAGTGTGGTGCTTGGTGCAACTTATTACTGAGCTACCTGTGTCCTCTGGTGGTCGATCCAAACAAAGGGGACCACCAGAGGACCAGGTAGCAGGTATATTAGACGCTGTTATCAAAACAGCGTCTAATATACCTGTTAGGGGTTAAAAAAATCACATCTCCAGCCTGCCAGCGAACGATCGCCGCTGGCAGGCTGGAGATCCACTCTCTTACCTTCCGTTCCTGTGAGCGCGCGCGCCTGTGTGGATCCGTCTCACAAATGCATTGCAATACCGGATCCGTCTCTCCGGTGTCATCCGGAAAAACGGATCCAGTATTTATTACTTTTACGTTTTTAAAGGTCTGCGCATGCGCAGACCGGAAGACCGGATCCATCAATGCGGCAATTTTAATGCCGGACCCGGCACTAACACATAAATTTTTTCTGCGTCCAAATACCGTAAAAGGACTGAACTGAAGACATCATGATGCATCCTGAACAGATTGCTTTTCATTCAGAAACCATTAGGATAAAACTGATTAGTTTTTTTCCAGTATTGAGATCCTAGGACGGAACTCAATACCGGAAAAATTTGACGCAAGTGTGAAAGTACTCTAATAAAGTATATTACAAATAGTTTTATTAGGGCATTAGGGACAACATATGAAAAGTTCATATAAAGGCCTCATGCACATGGCTGTTGTTTGGGTCCGCATCCGTGGCTCCGTTCCGCGGCCCCATTAAAAAAATATAACATGCCCTATTCTTGTCCGCGCTTTGCGGACAAGAATAGGCATTTACATTGCCGGCGCCCGTTCCGCAAATTGCGGAAGGCAACACGGGCGGCACCGCAAAAAACGGCACGGCCGTGTGCATGAGGCCAAAGGTTTAGTTACTCTTCCTGAGGCTTGCTCTACTAAGTTGGCTTCTTATTAAGTGGAGTTAAAAAAAAAGGAAGTTCTAGTGCTGAGCGTGATTTTGTGGGAGTGATTGCAGGTGGCTGAGTGTGGTTTGAAGCAGAGATCCTTGAAAGTTAAGTTTTTGCATTTTAGTACTGCCATTTAAAACTTTTTTTTCCCTCTGCTGGGTGTTGCCATTTAAACCCATTTTTTTTTCTCTGCTTGATTAAGGGGAGTGGCCTGGGCAACCAGGTGCTATAAATTGAACCACTAGACTCTCTAGAGCAGGGGTACTCAACTAGTTTTATTAAAAGGCCCACATACCTGGGTCTGCAGTCAGGTGAAGGTCCGAGCTGAAAGCCAACAGTAAAGATGCCATGCGATCATGTGATACATGTGCGCGTGGGGCACTCTGACGTTATAGTGGAGCGCCCCGGGTAAGTCCCAGAATTAGTAATGTCCCCATTAGTGCCCCAGTAAGAATAATGTCCCCATTAGTGCCCCCAGTAAGAGTAATGCCCCCATTAGTGCCCCCTTCTCTGCTTTTGCAAAAAAAAATAAAAAATTAGCATTCACCTGGCTGCGGTGAACATTCGCTGCTGACTGCAAGCTCAGGACCGGTGCTCTAACGTGATGGCGTCTTGTAGGTCCTGTCCTGAGCTTCTAGTCAGCAGGGAGTGTTCTCCACAGTGTGAGCAAATGGAGGTGGAGGTACCGTAATTTTATTTATTTTTTTTACTAGCACAAGTAGCGGTGGAGGTAAAGGCTGTACTAATGGGCGTTCCATGATGGAAGCGCTCATTAGTAAGGGTACTTTCACACTTGCAGCAGGACGGATCCGACAGGCTGCTCACCCTGTCAGATCCATCTTGCCAATACTTCGCCGTGCCGCTGCTCTGTGCCCATCGACTATAATGGGGATAGGGGCAGAGTTACGGCGCAGCACGGTGAGAGGCCGCCAGACTAAAAGTACTACATGTCCGACTTTTTCGTCTGGCGGCCTCACGCCGTGCACTGCCATGCTGCGCTGTAGCTCCACTCCCGCTATAGTCAATGGGGAGTGGCAGTCCGGCAAAATAGCGGCAGGACGGATCTGACAGGGTGAACAGCCTGTCGGATCCGTCCTGCTGCAAGTGTGAAAGGAGCCTAAGGCCCCTTTCACACGAGCGAGTATTCCGCGCGGATGCGATGCGGGAGGTGAACGCATTGCACCCGCACTGAATACTGACCCATTCATTTCTATGGGGCTGTGCACACGAGCAGTGATTTTCACGCATCACTTTTGCGTTGCGTGAAAATCGCGGCATGCTCCTCTTTGTGCGTTTTTCACGTAGGAGACGATCGGGATGGAGACCCGAAACTTATTATTTTCCCTTATAACATGGTTATAAGGGAAAATAATAGCATTCTGAATACAGAATGCTAAGTAAAACAGGGCTGGAGGGGTTAAAAAAAATAAAAATCATTTAACTCACCTTAATCCACTTGCTCGCGATGCCCGGCATCTCCGTCTGACTCTTTTACTGTATAGGACCTGTGGAGAGCATTAACTATAGTTTAAGGACCTGGGATGACGTCACTCCGGTCATCACATGGTACGTCACATGATCTTTTACCATGGTCAATGGGGAGTGGCAGTCCGTTATAAGGGAAAATAATACTATTTACAGAACACCGATCCCAAGCCCGAACTTCTTCACTACCAAACACGCATTACAATGTTTTGCACTCGCGCGGAAAAATCGCGGGTGTTCCCGCAACGCACCCGCACATTTTTCCGCAACGCCCGTGTGAAAGAGGCCTAACAGTCCTTACAGGAAAATTCTGGCACCGGCAAGGGAACTAAAATACCAGCCTTGCTGGTGAACTACTGGCCGGGTGGCAACCCAAGCCACAGAACAGACATATGATAGTTTTGTTCCGCATCCAATTCCCATTATTGGGGGATTGGATGCGGCCCCTTAATTACAATGGGGCCACAAGAGATGCAGACAGCACACTGTGTGCTGTCTGCATCTTTTTCCGCTCCATTAAAACTAAGGGGTCCGCATCCAATGCCCTAATAATGGGAATTGGATGCGGAACAAAACTATCATGGTTTGATGGGGCTTAATCACTTTATTTAATCAGGTTACCTAAAGAAGATGGCCCAGGAGAGATGGGGACACGACACTGACTGGAGTCCATTCCTGCAGTCAGTGACGTGTTCCCGCCTCTCTGTAGCCCTCTCCCCGCCCCCCTTCCTTCCCAAATGTGACATTTATTTCATTGGTGGCAGTGGTGATGTCCCTCCCCTCTCCAGCAGCTTGAAGCTCCCTTACGTGCTGCCGCTGCTGCAGGGGAGGAGGGACCTGAAGGTGCTCCAGCCTAAAAAAAATACCTAGTAGCCATTGGCTCCTGAACTCAAAAATTTAGGAGCCAAATCAAATTTTTAGTCGCCAAATCGAAACTGAATCAAAATTTTGGTATCGTGACAACGCTACGCCGATCAGATCGGCGTAGGGTTGTTTTGAAAACAAAATTTTGATTCGCTTTCGTCACCATAAAAAAGTATTGCGATACTCAATACCGCGCAAAAAAAAAAACACCAAAAAAAGCTGCGTGCATTTCGCATTTTATGAAACATTCGGCCCATAATAGAACAGTCCTATGCTATTTTTTGGGGTGACAAGGTGACTAAAAAATGGCGAATGCTCACCGCATAGGAGATATTTTTGAATAATTTAATAGTTTGGACAGCGCTATGTAATATGTTTATTTATTTATTGTTTATATATTTTATATGTAAAATTGGGAAAGGGGGGATTTAAACTTAATATTTTAGGGTACTTTCACACTAGCGGTTTTCTTTTCCGGCACTGAGTTCCGTCACAGGGGCTCTATACCAGAAAAGAACTGATCAGTTTTATCCCCATGCATTCTGAATGGAGAGTAATCCGTTCAGGATGCATCAGGACGTCTTCAGTTCAGTCATTTTGACTGATCAGGGAAAAGATAAAACCGCAGCATGCTACGGTTTTATCTCAGGCGAAAAAAAAATGAAGATTTGCCTGAATGCCGGATTCAGCATTTTTCCCCATAGGAATGTATTAGTGCCAGATCCGGCATTCAAAATACCGGAATGCACCCGCACTAAATCCGGACCCATTCACTTCTATGGGGCTGTGCACATGAGCGGTGATTTTCACACATCACTTGTGCATTGCGTGAAAATCGCAGCATGCTCTGTTGTGCGTTTTTCAAGCAACGCAGGCCCCATAGAAGTTAATGGGGCTGTGTGAAAATCGCAAGCAAGTGCGGATGTGGTGCGATTTTCACGCATGGTTCCTAGGATGAAAGTCTATTCACTGTATTATTTTCCCTTATAACAACATGGTTATAAGGGAAAATAATAGCATTCTGAATACAGAATGCATAGTAGAAGGTCAATATAATAAACATTGGTGGCGCAGTGCGCCCCTCCAACACCCCAGTATAATAAACATTGGTGGCGCAGTGCGCCCCTCCAACACTCCAGTATAATAAACATTGGTGGCGCAGTGCGCCCCCCCCATCACCCCAATATAATAAACATTGGTGGCGCAGTGCGCCCCCCCATCACCCTAGTATAATAAACATTGGTGGCGCAGTGCGCCCCCCCATCACCCCAGTATATTAAACATTGGTGGCGCAGTGCGCCCCCCTCAATATAATAAACATTGGTGGCGCAGTGTGCCCCCCCCAATATAATAAACATTGGTGGCGCAGTGGGCAGTGCCAATGAGGGTTAAAAATAATAAAAGAAAATTAACTCCTCTCCTCCAGTTGATCGCGTAGCTGCCGGTCTCCTGTTCTTACTTCTTTCTTTAGGACCTGTGGTGACATCACTGTGCTCATCACATGATCCATCACCATGGTAATGGGCCATGTGATGAGCTCAGTGACGTCACCACAGGTCCTTAAGAAAGAAGTAAGAACAGGAGACCGGCAGCTACGCGATCAACTGGAGGAGAGGAGTTAATTTTCTTTTATTATTTTTAACCCTCATTGGCACTTCCCACTGAGCCACCAATGTTTATTATACTGGGGGGGGGGGGGGGGGCGCACTGTGCCACCAACGTTTCTTATACAAATACAGGAGGCGGGTGCCGAAATCAAATAGCCAGCACCCGACCTTTGTGACAGGGGGCTGCGATCAGCTACAATTAACCCCTCAGGTACCGCACCTGAAGGGTTAACTCAACTGCAGCTGATCGCAGCTCCCTGTCACAGAGGTCGGGTGCCGGCTATTTGATTCCGGCACCCGCCTCCTGTATTTGTATTACAGGTCAGTTTTCTTCATTGGTGGCGCAGTGGCCACAGCCCCTCCCCTCCTCCTCCTGCTTCTTCTTATTGGCAGCACAGGGGGCAGCAGCACAGGGGGGAGGGAGAGACTCCTCCTGCGCTGCTGAGAACTATCATCTCCTGTGCCCGCCGCTGTATTGAGCAGAGCTGCGGCGGCGGGTCTAGTCGCAAATGGCGACAAGACTAAAAAGTCTTGTCGCCATTTGTAAATTCTAAGTCGCATTGGCGACCATTTTGGTCGCCATCTGGAGCCCTGACCTGTGAGCGCACTGAGGGAGAAAACTCCCTCCACCTGCAGGTGCCGGATAAAAGCGCTGGTGCCTGCATGTGGAGCGAGCCGTCTCTCACTGCGCCCCTGGGAAGGAGGAAGTGCGCCTGTAAGCTCCTCCTCCTGCACGGTACAGTGTGCAGGAGAGGAGGAGCGCTCTGAAGGATGGCCGGGGTCCGGACAACTGGCGGCCGCGGTCCGTATTTGGACCGCGGTCCGCCAGTTGAGTACCCCTGCTCTAGAGCCTGCTCTTCCTGAGGCTTGCTCTACTAAGTTGGCTTCTTATTAAGTGGAGTTAAAAAAAAAGGAGTTCTAGTGCTGAGCGTGATTTTGTGGGAGTGATTGCCGGTGGCTGAGTGTGGCTTGAAGCAGAGATCCTTGAAAGTAAAGTTTTTGCATTTTAGTACTGCCATTTAAAACTTTTTTTCTTTCCCTCTGCTGGGTGTTGCCATTTAAACCCATTTTTTTTTTCTGTGCTTGATTAAGGGGAGTGGCCTGGGCAACCAGGTGCTATAAATTGAACCACTAGACTCTCTAGAGCCTGCTCTTCCTGAGGCTTGCTCTACTAAGTGGGCTTCTTATTAAGTGGAGTTAAAAAAAAGAGTTTAAGAAAAGGAGTTGGAAACTAAGGTTGGATATAATTTCCTTGAGTGTTATTGTCTTAATTCTAGGTAGTCCTTCAACTACAGCAGTCAGGGTCTAATTCTAAATCATATTTACTGTTTTACTTTTTTACTGTTGTAATCCCCATTTAGTATGTGTTGCACAATTGACAACGCAGTCCAGTGCACATCTTGCATGATGTATGCAGTCCTGGAACAGCCGTTCGAGGGTGTATATCTATGTTCAAGATGTGAGAAAGTTACCCGTTTGGAATCGCTAATCGAGTCTCTAAATGGGCAAGTTGCAACACTGAGAGGCATTGACAATTTGCAAAAGAGTTTGCTTCTCACCGAGCAAGCACTCTTTGGGGTAGATGAGAGGGAGGGTGACAGAGAGGAGGCTGAGGAAAGTGAGGTAGCTAGCTGGGTAACAGTTAGAAAGCGGGGTAGAGGGAAGAGTGCCAGGGAGGCTAGCCCTGATCTGAAACAGCCCAACAAGTTTGCACGTTTGGCAGATGAGGGGGATGTCAGTCCAGGGACGGCACTGCTGCAGCCGGACACTTCCTCTGCCAGTCAGGGGAATGTCAGCTTCGGTAAGCAGGAGACCAGGAGAGCAGGGCAGGCCAGACAGGTGCTGGTAGTGGGAGACTCCATTATTAGGGGAACAGATAGGGAAATCTGTCACAAAGACCGTGATCGCCGAACAGTGTGCTGTCTTCCTGGCGCTAGAGTTCGACACATCACAGATTACTGGGATGGGCTGGAGAAGATCCAGCCGTCATGGTCCATATCGGAACCAATGACAAAGTTAGAGGTAGGTGGAGAGTCCTTAAAAATGATTTCAGGGATTTAGGTCAAAAGCTTAGGGCAAGGACCTCAAAGGTAGTATTTTCCGAAATACTGCCTGTACCACGAGCCACACAAGAAAGGCAGTGGGAGATTAGGGAGATTAACAAGTGGCTCTAGAACTGGTGTAGGAAGGAGGGGTTTGGGTTCCTGGAGAACTGGGCCGACTTCTCTGTCGGCTACAGGCTCTATCGTAGGGACGGGCTGCACCTCAATGGGGAAGGGGCAGCTGTGTTGGGGAAGAAGATGGCTAGAAGGTTGGAGAAGTGTTTAAACTAGGGACTGGGGGGGAGGGTAATTACACTATAGGACGGGAAGATAGTGCAGATAGAGACCGGGGGCAAGGTAGTGGGACTGGGGGAGGAATGGAAGGAGGGACTAGAACAGTTCAGAAGGAAAGGTGTAGGATAAAAAATATACATAAACCTCTCAAATGTATGTATACTAATGCCAGAAGCCTGACTAATAAAACTGGGGAGCTGGAATTAGTGATGTGTGAGGAGAACTATGACATAGTGGGAATAACTGAGACATGGCTGGATGATAGCTATGACTGGGCAGTTAATGTACAAGGTTACAGTCTGTTTAGAAAGGATCGTCAAAACCGGAGAGGGGGAGGGGTTTGCCTTTATGTAAAATCTTGTCTAAAGCCCACACTCCGTGAAGATATAAGTGAGGGACATGAACATGTGGAGTCACTGTGGGTAGAGATACAGGGAGCTAAAAACAACAATAAATTACTAATAGGAGTTTACTATAAACCACCTAATATACCAGAGTCCACAGAAAATATACTACTAAACAAGATAGACGAGGCGCAAAAATCATAATGAGGTGGTTATTATGGGGGACTTCAACTACCCAGATATAGACTGGGAAACTGAAACTTGTATATCTCATAAGGGAAACAGGTTCATGGCAATAAACAAAGACAATTACTTCTCCCAACTGGTTCATGACCGACTAGAGGGACAGCCATACTGGACTTAGTATTAACCAATAGGCCTGACAGAACAACAGACTTGCAGGTTGGTGGACACCTGGGAAATAGTGACCATAAAGTAATAACCTTCCAATTATCATTCAAAAAAGCGTTTCTACAGGGAGGAACAAAAATACAAAACTTCAAAAAAGCTAAATTTAGCCAACTAAGAGAGGCCATAGGCCTAACTAACTGGGACAAAGTCCTCAAAAATAAAAATACAACCACAAAATGGGATATCTTTAAAAACATCCTAAAATCTCATTGTGAGAGGTACATACCGTATGGGAATAAAAGGTTAAGGAAGAAAAAGAAGCCAATGTGGATAAATAGAACTGTAAAGAAAGCAATAAATGACAAAAAGAAAGCCTATAAATCACTAAAACAGGAGGGTAGCACGAAAGCACTGAAAAACTATATGGAAAAAAATAGAACATGTAAAAAACAAATAAAAGCGGCCAAACTAGAGACCGAGAGATTAATTGCCAAAGAGAGTAAAACTAACCCTAAAATGTTCTTCAATTATATAAATGTTAAAAAGTATAAATCTGAAGGTGTCGGCCCTTTAAAGAGTAATGAGGGGGGAGTCGCAGAGAGCGACGAGGAGAAAGCAAAGCTGTTAAATATTTTTTTCTCCAGTATATTCACTGAGGAAAATAAACTGTCAGATGACATGCAGAATGTAAAAATAAATTCCCCATTAAAAGTGTCCTGTCTGACCCAGGAAGAAGTACATCAGCGACTTAAAAAGATTAAAATTGACAAATCGCCAGGACCGGATGGCATACACCCCCGTATCCTAAGGGAATTAAGTAATGTCATAGCCAGACCCTTATTTCTAATATTTGCGGACTCTATACTGACAGGGAATGTTCCACAGGATTGAAGCATGGCAAATGTGGTGCCAATATTCAAAAAAGATCCAAAAACAGAGCCTGGAAACTATAGGCCGGTAAGTTTAACATCTGTTGTGGGTAAACTGTTTGAAGGTTTTCTGAGAGATGCTATCTTAGAGCATCTCAACGGAAATAAACAAATAACGCCATATCAGCATGGCTTTGTGAGGGATCGGTCATGCCAAACTAATTTAATCAGTTTCTATGAGGAGGTAAGTTCTAGACTTGACAGCGGCGAATCAATGGATATCGTGTATCTGGACTTCTCCAAAGCATTTGACACTGTACCGCATAAAAGGTTAGTATATAAAATGAGAATGCTCGGACTGGGAGAAAACATCTGTATGTGGGTAAGTAACTGGCTCAATGATAGAAAACAGAGGGTGGTTATTACCGGTACATACTCAGATTGGGTCACTGTCACTAGTGGAGTACCTCAGGGGTCAGTATTGGGCCCTATTCTCTTCAATATATTTATTAATGATCTTGTAGAAGGCTTGCATAGTAAAGTATCAATTTTCGCAGATGACACTAAACTGTGCAAAGTAATTACCACTGAAGAGGACAGTATACTACTACAGAGGGATCTGGATAGATTGGAGGCTTGGGCAGATAAGTGGCAGATGAGGTTTAACACTGACAAATGTAAAGTTATGCACATGGGAAGGAATAATTCAAGTCACCCGTACATACTAAATGATAAAATACTCGGTAACACTGACATGGAAAAGGATCTAGAAATTTTAATAAACAGCAAACTAAGCTGCAAAAACCTGTGTCAGGCAGCTGCTGCCAAGGCCAATAAGATAATGGGTTGCATCAGAAGGGGCATAGATGCCCGTGATATGAACATAGTCCTACCACTTTACAAATCACTGGTCACACCACACATGGAGTACTGTGTACAGTTCTGGGCTCCTGTAAACAAGGCAGACATAGCAGAGCTGGAGAGGGTCCAGAGGAAGGCAACTAAAGTAATAACTGAAATGGGGCAACTACAGTACCCTGAAAGATTATCAAAATTAGGGTTATTCACTTTAGAAAAAAGACGACTGAGGGGAGATCTAATTAATATGTATAAATATATCAGGCGTCAGTACAGAGATCTATCCCATCATCTATTTATCCCCAGGACTGTGACTGTGACGAGGGGACATCCTCTGCGTCTGGAGGAAAGAAGGTTTGTACACAAACATAGAAGAGGATTCTTTACGGTAAGAGCAGTGAGACCATGGAACTCTCTGCCTGAGGAGGTGGTGAAGGTGAGTACAATAAAGGAATTCAATAGGGGCCTGGATGTATTTCTGGAGCGTAATAATATTACAGGCTATGACTACTAGAGAGGGGTCGTTGATCCAGGGAGTTATTCTGATTGCCTGATTGGAGTCGGGAAGGAATTTTTTTATTTCCCTAAAGTGGGGAAATAAACAGGCTGAACTGGATGGACAAATATATTTTTTCGGCCTTATGTACTATGTTACTATGTTACTCTTTAAAGCACATTCGAAAAATTATGTTCTGCACATTTAAAGTTATTATGAACGTTTACATACACTTTGAACAAATAAAATTCAAGTTATTCTGGATCTTTATATCACTTTGTTTAACTTCTGCTACCTACAGGTTGCATTGCTTTTTCAATATGACATGTTATGTCCGTGTTAAGTGGCACCAGAACATAGCTTCTCACTGTAAATAGACCATTTTTCCTCTGAATGCACAGAGGGATTTCCAGGGTTATTACAGCTGGATCATTTGTCATTGATATTTATATCTCATTGTACTGAATCTCATAAACATCCCCTTTACTTTATGCATGTGGTTTTAATTGTTCTATGTCTGGATGGAATTTTTGATGTCATGAGCCCTGTATATGGTAGCGACTTTCTATCCTTACCTTTCATCTCTAGAGGGTTATAATAAAAATGAGTCGTTAAATATTATTTACCATAATGCTGATATGTGGAATTTCTAGAGCAGGGATGAAAAATAAGTTTGCATGTCTGTTTGACTGGAAGGAGGCTATCATTTAGATCATGCTGTGCAAAAATGTGAGCTTAGGGAATTGGGCAGGGAATTGAGGCAAACATGAATTGCACAGCCTGCACTCATATATCATCAGGGTTATCCAAGCGATGATTTCAGGGGTACACCAAGAACCTTTCAGAACTGACCTGGCATCAACAACTAAAAGTTCATGGGATATTTTCCCATCTTTGTTGTATAATGGAAAACATTAATCTGGAGTAATCAACAATCATCTACCATCAAACTGTTGCATTATGCTAGTTGCTTGGTATACAAAGATGAATGTGATGCAGATAACTTCAGGCAATGCAGTATAGTGCAGTCTATAGAAGTCATTCATACTGTACATTACAAGTTGACCTCCACACAATTGTTTAGCTGTCCACTTAACAAATTAGGATTAGGCTCCATTCACACGTCGGCAATTCTGTTCCGCATTTTGCATATTGAATATTTCCAAATTCAAGGACTTCTAACCGACACAGCCGCCATGACAAATTATCACCATGCCCTAGAAACCCAAACCATTGCCTGCATGAGACCTCCCTCCCCTCAAACCGTTGACCGGAAAACTTCACAAGAACAGGGTGGGTGGGTGGGAGCTAAAGTTTCATCTAAAATGGCAGCCCTTCTTCTCCCTGCCTGCTTGTTTAACCCCTTAATTCCCGCCTCTAAAATTGAATTATACAATCCCTAACCCCCGGGGTCTCCCTGGACCAATCCCCCATCATGCTAGCCACCCCTAAAGGCTCTACCCCCCAGTCCAGCCTTTTCTAGACAGAGAAATTGGTTACCTTCCGCTCGACCCCTCTAATACTTACCTGACCCTTAGATATCAACCCAACCAATGTGTCCCCAGACCCCCATACTCCATAAATGACTAACCCCAATAAAACACAGACACCGGGTTGGATTAATTCGGCCACAGCAGCCGTTTTATTACCATAAAATATAACCTTTTTATTACCATAACATTAACATAACCGGAAAAACCCCATTTGCAACGGCATATGCAAAATAGCCAACTCAAAAATATGTATAACATATAATTAATTAATTACGGGGAAGGTCCTTGAAGCCCCAATTAATGAGTTATCCCACCTGGGTGAGCAATCTTGCCTCCAGCCAATGAGCGCAAGCTTGGAGGCACCACTGATGGCCCCCAAATTCTACCACAACTGACAGCCAATAATGGGAGTCCAGCACCAACCGTGGAGCCCTACTATCATCCTTTTTTAGCTTGAAGGACCTCCCACCCACCCTTAAAGCAGTCTCGATGCCCTCCTGTAGGGCCAGACACCACATATCCAACCCAATCGCATTTAAGTGAACACCATCCGCACGCCAAAATCCCCCAACACCTTTTTCATGCTCCACATGCCTCACCGCCACAGCCCCATTCTGAGCCATAAAACGCCCAATCGCCCGGTTGACCTTCACCCGAACTCTATTCAAACCCTCCACTGAGTGAGCACCCCGCCATACCTTCCGCGGAACGATGTCCGACCAAACAGTCACTAGCCTCGGTAACAACGCCCATAATCTCAATAAATCAAACTTCACATCCCTCACCAATTCCCGAAAGGGCTGTGCCCCCAAGTCATTGCCACCTACATGCAACACAGACACATTAGGTAACCTTTCTAGTTTAACAAACTGGTGGACCTCAGGCAAAACCCTGCCCCAAACTATCCCCCTGTGACCCAACCATCTTACCACCGCCACCGATTGCACAAAACCAAGCTGCTGACCATTCAGCCGAACCGCTGCTGAGATGGCTCCCCAGAAGACGAACAAGTGTCCCAAAATCCAAACCAAGGCTGGTTCCTAACCTGAAACGAAATCTAAACTTCACACTCAATCGGGACGGATTTATGACCTAAAAAGGATGGATTCCCAATGCCCAATTCATTTTATCACTTCATCCCCCAACCCCCACCGAGCCACCTCTGCCACAGCCCCAATACTGAAAGAATGGCTTGAATAACCTGCTATCCCTACCCCCAACCGATCCAAGCATCTCCTGAAAATAGCTGTAAACTGAAAACAGGACAGCAGAGAAAAATCTGCATGAACCAATAAAGGTGAAACCTCCCCCTTCACCTCTGTCCAACACTCTCGCATACAATGCACCGGACAAATCAAGCACCCCGGAATTGCGAACAGCACTACCCTGCGCCCTCTTCCTTCTACATCCGTTTTCGACGGCCGAATGAGGAATTCTATCCTATCTTGAAAAAAAATGCCAATGAAAAATTGAGCCGAAACAAACGCAGTTCCCATGTAGAACTACGCAACCTTTGCAACTGTTCCCCTAATCCCAGCAGTAAGGCAAAAGACACCAGCCACCTGCCATCCTCCCCCACCAACAACCGACGCCAGCCTTTTAACGCCCGTACAACCAAAAACGACTTTGTAAAATCTGTCATTTTTCTCAACCTAAAGCCAAAAGCCAAGCCCGCAAAATAATTGTTCATTTTTTAAACTGACCAGCCCTCATCTCTACAATGGCCTACAAACAACAACAAAGGCACATCTAAATTTTCTTCCCAAACGCCCAACCTAGCGCACCACTCTTCCCAGCAACTCGAAGCCTTTAAATATGTTTCCCACGTACCGGGTCGCCAATGATGACCGAATATGCCCTGCTACGATGCCTACAGCAGGTCCCATAGACAACTCGGGCACTCCAGCCCAACGTTCTCCGCCTCTGGGGCCAGCTGCCAAAAACGCTCCCACTGTGAACAAGAGAGGGCATCAGCAATACAGTTATCGACCCCGGGTACATACACCGCCACCACCCATGTATTGAGCAACAAAAACTCCAATACCAGCAGCTTTAGGCCCCTTGCAGACTAGCGTGTCCGGATAAGGTCCGGATGCGTTGCGGCAAACCCGCGCGAGTAGGTACGCAATTGCAGTCAGTTTTGACTGCGATTGCGTTCCGTTGTTTAGTTTTTATCGTGCGGGTGCAATGTGTTTTGCACGCTCGTGTTAAAAAACGGAATGTGGTACCCAGACCTGAACTTCTTCACAGAAGTTCAGGTTTGGGTTCAAGGTTGTGTAGATTGTATTATTTCCCCTTATAACATGGTTATAAGGGGAAAAAATAGCATTCTGAATACAGAATGCATAGTACAATAGGGCTGGAGGGGTTAAAAATAAATAAATAGATAATAATTTAACTCACCTTAATCAACTTGTTCGTGCAGCCGGCCTCTCTTCTGTCTTCTTCTTTGAGGAATAGGACCTTTGATGACGTCACTGCGCTCATCACATGGTCCATCACATGATCTTTTACCAGGGTGATGGATCATGTGACGGACCATGTGATGAGCGCAGTGACGTCATCAAAGGTCCTTTTCCTGTGCACAGCAAAGAAGAAGACAGAAGAGAAGCCGGGCTGCGCGATCAAGTGGATTAAGGTGAGTTATATTATTTTTTTTAACACCTCCAGCCCTATTGTACTATGCATTCCGTATTAAGAATGCTATTATTTTCCCTTATAACCATGTTATAAGGGAAAATAATAATGATCGGGTCCGCATCCCGATCGTCTCCTAGCAACCGTGCGTGAAAATTGCAGCGCATCTGCACTTGCTTGCGGATGCTTGCGATTTTCACGCAGCCCCATTCACTTCTAAGGGGCCTGCGTTGCGTGAAAAACGCAGAATATAGAACATGCTGTGATTTTCACGCAACGCACAAGTGATGCATGAAAATCACCGCTCATGTGCACAGCCCCATAGAAATGAATGGGTCCGGATTCAGTGCGGGTGCAATGCGTTCGTGTCACGCATTGCACCAGCGTGGAAAACTCGCTTGTGTGAAAGGGGCCTCAACAGCCGCACCGCTAAAGGCGACGAGGCCAACAACCTGTTAATTGCCTGAATCACTCCCAAATTATCACAATCGAAGCAAACCTTTTTATTTTGAAAAACCTTCCTCCATAGCATATCCGCCACTACAATAGGGAAAAGTTCCAACAGAGCTAAATTCCTCACCCAGCCCCCTGCCACCCAACTATCTGGCCATCCTCCCGCACACCATTGACCACCACAGTAAACCCCATAGTCACATCCCCCTGCTGCATCGGAAAATAGCCCAAGAATAGCGAACGACGCAACTGCTGCATCAAATGAGGTATAGACTACTGAACATAGAGCCGGATCAATACCATCATTGACTGGCGACTCCTTTTTTGGAACCACCCCCGATGGTGACAAACACAAATCCATTGGCGGCGGTTCCAAAAACGGGCCAGCCATCCTACCTAACTTGACCTCTTTTTTTAATTTCTCTACTACCACCTCCGGATGTTCCAGAGCTGATCGTAGTTTTTTTTATTTTTTTTATTTTGTAAAAACGTATACACAAATCACTACAATTCAACAATACAAAAGTCCGTATTACAAATTAATAAATATTATGATGACTTTTTGGTTTTATCCCAAATACCCACCCACCACCCTTGGGGAGAGGGAGAGGAAAAAAAATAAAGGACTCGTCATTTCCACTTGTCACTTGATTGTATGAACCTGTCAACTGATGCAACGAAAAGTATCTTATGGTTGATGCATTACCTAACAATGATGTTTGCAGAGAGTTTCTATGTGAAATGGTGGCCAAATCATACACATTAAATGCTTATATTCAAAGGAGTTGTCTCCTTTCAACAATCTTTCTTCCTTTTTTTTCTTTTTTCCTCCTCCCTCCCTCCTCTCTTGTAGAAGGGTGTTTTCCCCTCTCTTTTCCTCTCCTCCTCCCTTCCCCTCCCTCTGTTTTATATCCAAAACATAAGAGTCTCCTTTTTTTTTTTTTTTTTTCTTCTTTCCCTTTAAAGATAAAGCATGATGTTACAGAGATGCAATAGATATTCACAGTTTGCTCAGCCTGTCCATCATAAATACAAGATTAGTATCCGAAGAAAGACAAAAGGAGACCTATTTAATCCTACTCCCCCCTCCCCCCACCCACCCTCGTTGTCTCGGAGCACATCCACGGCGAGCAGGACCTTATGACCATGTCGACCAAGTTCTATCCCACCTAGTTTTATGGCTCTTATTATGGATAGCAAGTTTCTCATATTTCTTCACTTTGTCAACGAGTTGGTGCCCTGTAGATACCAACAAAGGTCTATTTGAGCCCCAGTTCCTAGCAATTACTACCCTGGCCAGCATCAGTGACTTCATCCAGAACATATTTTCTCATCCCTACCCATCTAATAGAGGAGCACCTAGTACAGCAGTAGTGATATCTACGTCGTAGTTAAATGAGGAGCAACTCCGAAGCTCAGAAAAGACATTGGTCCAGAAACCCTGAATCAGAGGACATAACCAGATAAGGTGTATGAAATCCGCTCGATGAGCCTGACACCTACGACATTTATCTGATACATTATTATAAAACCGAGAAAGAGAAAGGGGCGTATAAACGATGTAATATCCTGAACTGAATTAACCTGTGATTCCCAGATATAGAAATCTTCCGCATGTTTCTATAGATTAATTCCCATCTTAATATTTTATTATTCCCGATATCTTGGCTCCATTTCACTTCACTTCTAAACTTATTCATTTTACCCATTTCCACTCTCAATTTATTGTACAGTAGATGAGTGAAATGGACCTGCTATTCTGGTATGAATTAAAGCACCAGTCCATAAAGTCGTGTGATTTCATCTTAAAAACCTTTTTGTCTTTAGTGCACATGAAAGCGTGTTTGACCTGAAAATATTTGTACTTATCTATTGTTTTAATATCTCTGTGCCCAAGTAAATCCGCAAAAGTCCTAATATCACCATTATATATCATTTGATCCACCTTGATTATTCCCTTCCTTACCCAAAATTCAATATCATCAATCTTATTAAATTCACTAAAGTTCACGTTATACCATAAAGGGGTGAATCTAAATACATGCGTAATTCCCAAAATAACTTTAAGTGCATTCCAGACAAACTGCATAGAGTGTAATATAATACATTCCCCCCCCTCCCCTCTCCCATGTAACCAGTTTCTAGCATACTAAATATATCCCGCTGGGGACCTCTATAATTTCTAATAAGTTGAGGGTATGTCTTAAGGGGGGGCAGAGAAATACCACTGTATTTGACAGGCCAGGTAGTAGCCCCGCAGATAAGGGACGGATAACCCCCCGTTCTCCTCTGGAAGCCAAAGGTAACTCTGTTTAATACGTGCTCTTTTTCTGCCCCAGATTAATTCGTTAAGCAGTCTCTCCAAAACTTTGAAGTGTGCGTCTTCAATCCAGATCGGGCATGGAGCCAGTTGGTATAATATCTGTGGGAGAAGCACCATTTTAATTAAGGCAATCCTATCTGCCTGACCCAATGTCAGCTTTTACCAAAGCCGTACTTTGTTTTTTATTTTATCTATCAGTGGGATAATATTCAATTTGGTATAATCTCTCACCAAGGGACTAATCCGGACCCCCAGATATTCCAATGAGTCTGTTAGCATTAGACATCTAACGGCCACCACTTTAACTGGGGGGGGGATCTTATTTAACGGTAGTGGGGCTGATTTCTGCCAATTCACTTCGTATCCAGAAAAAAAACCTAATTCATTTATTATCTTCATAACACAGGGCAAGGCTAAATATCCGTCCCTTAAATATATAAGGACATCGTCAGCGTAAAGGCTGATTTTGTCTTGCAGATCCTGGCCTCCAAAACCAAGAATATGCGTATCCTGTCTTACTCGACATGCCAGGGGCTCTAGAAAAATGGCAAATAAGAGAGGGGATAGGGGACAGCCTTGTCTAGTGCCCCGCTGTAATTCAAAGGGGTCCGACAAAGAGACATTTACATTTATTCTTGCCCTAGGGGATTCATACAGCAGCTTGACCCACTGGACAAAATTAGGGCCGAAGTTCATCCTACACATTACTTCCCACAAGAAGTTCCACTCCACCCTGTCAAAGGCCTTAGCGGCATCTAAAGACAGGATGGAGCGGTCCTCTCCCTCTCCCAGGTAGATATTTTTTAGTGTTCTCCGAATGTTAGTCTAGGCTGAGCGCCTTGGTATGAAACCCGTTTGATCAGGATGAATTATCTTAGCTATTACCCTCATAAGTCTGTTGGCGAGCACTTTGGCACCGATTTTATAGTCCGTGTTAAATTGCGGATCCGCAAAACACAGACACCTGCAATGTGCGATCCGCAATTTGCGGACCGCACATCACAGACACTATAATAGAAAATGCCTTTTCTGGTCCGCAATTGCGGACAAGAATAGGACATGTTCTATTTTTTTCAGGAACGGAATTGCGGATCCCGAAAAAAACGGCCGCGGATCCCGAAAATGCAGATTCACATCCGTTCCAGCCGCATTGAAAGTGAATGGGTCCGCAAATTGCGGAACGAATGTGGACCCAAATTACGAACTTGTGAATAGACCCTAAATCTGTGTTAGTGAACACTTCTCCTTTGCCGAGATAATCTATCCCACCTCACAGGTGTGGCATATCAAGGTGCTGATTAGACAGCATAAATATTGCACAGGTGTGCCTCAGACTGCACACAATAAAAGACCACTCTGAAATGTGCACAGTTTTTCCTTACTGGGGGGGGGGGGGGGGGTCATAAAACCAGTCAGTATCTGGTGTGGCCACCATTTGCCTCACGCAGTGCAACACATCTCCGTCGCATAGAGTTGATCAGGTTGTTGATTGTGGCCTGTGGAATGTTGGTCCACTCCTCTTCAATAGCTGTGCAAAGTTGCAGAATATTGGCAGTAATTGGAACGCGCTGTCGTATACACCGATCCAGAGCATCCCAAACATGCTCAATGGGTGACATGTCCGGTGAGTATGCTGGCCATGCAAGAACTGGGATGTTTTCAGCTTCCAGGAATTGTGTACAGATCCTTGCAATATGGGGCCGTGCATTATCATGCTGCAACATGAGGTGATGGTCGTGGATGAATGGCACAACAATGGGCCTCAGGATCTTGTCACGTATCTCTGTGCATTCAAAATGCCATCAATAATATGCACCTGTGTTCGTTGTCCATAACATACGCCTGCCCACACCATAACCCCACCGCCACCATGGGCGACTCGATCCACAACGTTGACGTCAGCAAACCGCTCACCCACACGACGCCACACACGCTGTCTGCCATCTGCCCTGAACAGTGAAAACCGGGACTCATCTGTGAACAGAACGCCTCTCCTACGTGCCAGACGCCATTGAATGTGAGCATTTACCCACTCAAGTCGGTTACAACGACGAACTGCAGTCAGGTCCAGACCCCGATGAGGACGATGAGAATGCAAATGAGCTTCCCTGAGATGGTTTCTGACAGTTTGTGCAGAAATTCTTTGGGATTGTTGCTGCAGCTGTCCAGGTGGCTGGTCTCAGATGATCCTGGAGGTGAACATGCTGGATGTGGAGGTCCTGGGCTGGTGTGGTTACACGTGGTCTGCGGTTGTGAGGCCAGTTGGATGTACTGCCAAATTCTCTGAAACGTCTTTGGAGATGGCTTATGGTAGAGAAATGAACATTCATTGAACGGGCAACAGCTCTGGTATCTGGTAGACATTCCTGCAGTCAGCATGCCAATTGCACGCTCCCTCAAACGTTGCGACATCTGTGGCATTGTGCTGTGTGATCAAACTGCACATTTCAGAGTGGTCTTTTATTGTGGGCAGTCTGAGGCACACCTGTGCAATATTCATGCTGTCTAAGCAGCACCTTGATATGCCACACCTGTGAGGTGGGATGGATTGTCTCAGCAAAGGAGAAGTGCTCACTAACACAGATTTAGACAGATTTGTGAACAATATTTGAGAGTAATGGGTCTTTTGTGTATGTAGAAAATGTTTCAGATCTTTGAGTTCAGCTCATGCAAAATGGGAGCAAAACCGAAAGTGTTGTGTTTATATTTTTGTTCAGTGTACATTAAAGACACCAAGCAAAATCTCATGCCCTTCGCGCTCAAATGGATGAGGTGAGGCTACTTTCACACTTGTGGAAGAGTGATCCTGCAAGCAGTTCCGTCGCCGGCAAAATCTATGCCAACTGATGGCATTTGTAAGACTGATCAGTCAGAAAAATGCATTGAAATGCCGGATCCATCTTTCCGGTGTCATCCGGCAAAACGGATCTGGCATTTATTTTTTTCACCTTTTTTTCAGTCTGCGCATGCGTAGACCGGAAGGACGGATCCGGCATTCCGGTATTTGGAATGCCGGATCCAGCACTAATACATTCCTACAGCATTTAGGCAAGTCTTCAATTTTTTTGGCTGGAGATAAAACCGTAGCATGCTGCGGTTTTATCTTTTGCCTGATCAGTCAAAAAGACTGAACTGAAGACATCCTGATGCGTCCTGAACAGAATGCTCTCCATTCAGAATGCATGGGGATAAAACTGATCAGTTCTTTTACGGCATTGAGCCCTTTTGATGGAACTCTATGGGTACTTTCACACTTGCGGCAGAACGTATCCAACAGGCTGTTAACCATGTCGGATCCGTCCTTCTGCTATTTTGCCGTGCCGCCGGACCGCCGCTCCGTCCCCATTGACTATAATGGGGATGGGGGCGGAGCTCCGGCGCAGCATGGCGGTGCACGCCGAAAGCCGCCGGACTAAAAAGTCGGACATGAAGGACTTTTTAGTCCGGCGGCTTTCGCCCCTGTCCCCATTATAGTCAATGGGGACGGAGCGGCGGTCCGGCGGCACGGCGAAATAGCGGAAGGACGGATCCGACATGGTGAACAGCCCGTCGGATCCGTCCTGCCGCAAGTGTGAAAGTAGCCTATGTCGGAAAAGAAAAACGCTAGTGTGAAAGTACCCTTAGTATGGTTTTTTTTACCGTCATTTCAGGGAAATTTGACTTGTTACCATGAAGCTCGAAGAAATTCTGCCGTGCAGCAAATCAAATTTTTCCGGATATTCGGATTGAAGTCCACTTTAAATACCTCAATTCCCTCAACACTAGTCACATGGGACCAAAATGTCACACATCAAATATTGATTGCCTAAAAATCAAACAAAATAAAAAGGTAAACTGTTTTCACTTCAAAATAAGGGGTGCTAAGTAACTTTTTTTCTACTTTTTTTGGTTGGGATCCCTAACAGCACCCATGCTTTTGCCTTGAGTGCCACACACATTATTGTCCAGAACAAGATACAGTCATGAAACTACAGATCCTAAAATATAGAATACAGTGCAAACTATCTAGAAGGGAATGCACCTAGAAAACGCTATACCCAACAACCGAAATGAAATAAAGCCTATATAAAAAGGCTGAATATAAAAAGGCTGGACAATCAGCAACTCTACCCTAATCAGCTAGGCAAATCTAATGATAATCAAACCCAGCGTCAGATAAAGGCAGTTGGATAGCTAATACCCAAACAAAATTAGTAAGTAGGTGAACATGAAGCAATAGAGAGACCCCTGTTCCTCATAACAGAAATATGGTAATTGCCATATTTCCAGGCCACCAACTAGGCCTAGAGAACCTATATTAGTTCTCAACTAGATAAAGATCAGAAAATTGACAAGAAGAAAGTGAAAGAATTCACTTGAGCGAGTCCCCAATCCGGAATGTCCAGTGCAGAATGGAGGCATAGAACCCCACAGAAGCACTACAGAGTGCTTCTGCAGGATTTCTGTCTGTGTCTTCGCAGCGCAAAAAAAGTAGTGCATGCATTACTTTTTTGCAGTGCGGACGGACCACAGACCCATTAAAGTTGAATGGGTCTGAATCTGTCTGCGGAATCTGCACGGATGTTGCCCGGGCATTGGGGACCACAAATTGCGGTCCCATGAGCCCTAAATCCTGAGGCATTACTGATGATGTACAGAAAATACTAAGCAGGTGGCTCACTCTGATTTGTCACGACAGGTGCACAGGTTCAAAAAACACCCCTTAGTTCTGGTAGATAAATATAGATTTGGATAGAACCGGCACTCAAAACAATTGGAATAAGCGTGGAAGTAAATTAAAATTGTTTATTAAACAGTAAGCGTTGATTAAGCTATATTCTGTGTACATCAGAGTAAAAATTCATAAAAATGACATAAAACATATATATACCTAGTAAATATATATCTCCAATATAGAAGAATCTCAAATGCTGGGCACAGCAGACTGCATCCGTGTCCCTCCCGGTTGGGTAAGGCTATTAGATCGCAGGCGTCTATGCCAAAGCAGAATATTTGAGATATATACCGTGGTACATAGCATAAAATACTATATTTGAGGGGATTCAATGGCAGGTATCCCACATAATCCTAATTGCGTAAATGGCTCCAACGTATAGGATAGGGGATCAAAGATAGTCAGATGTGGTCCATATTTTGGACCATGAATGAATCGTCCAGCGCCTGTAACAGTCTCAGATTCAAAGTCCCTTATCCAGCACGTCTGTAATCACAGTACCTGTGCCGTCTCTCATGCAGAGAATCGGTGTAGTTCCTCTGAACTAAGTGTTACTCACTGTGTCTCCGTATAGGATCACTCAATCAGATCTGCAGCGGAATTTCTACCGTGGCGTCCCACGCTTCAGCTTTTTCTCCGCTGTGTTTGTGTTGGATCCGGTTAGTAGTAGGATCCCGTCTCTACTCTCGCGAGAGACCTGTGTTGGACCTGTGTTAGCTATTTCAGCTGTTACACTTCAGTGAGTTTTACAACACTTGCAGATCTTCTATAGGTGGATATATTCTCTCCGTCCTTTTAGTACATGGCCAAGTACTGCTGAGATGATTCTTTCACAGGTAATACGCCCAGACGCGTTTCGAGATACCTTATCTCTTCCTCAGTGGGTATGACCTGTGAACACTGCTCTTGTGTGTTATATACTCTCATCTCAATTAGTTGATTACTTTCACCTGTTCCAAAGCTTATATCAGGACATAGACGCTTTGCTTTTCATTTACCCTTTCATTTCCATATAATGTTTCTATCTTAGAATCCTCTTTCAGTAATATTAATGGTATCAAATATAAATAGATTCATATATGACAACTGTACACTCAGATATAGAATAAAAAATGTAAAAAAATATAAAAAATATATAAAAAACATATAAAAAAGTGAATGAACCACTATTCAGTAATATATATTGGCAGACATTTGAAATCCTACATTGTGGGGAAATGTTTTTATATATCGCCATCATGTAGTCAATAATTATCTACCCACATTGGGATATTAATCCCCATACTCCTAAGGGCTGGTTCGCTAAATCTCAAGATGCTATTGAGATTTTATTGTAATATAATCCTCATTTTGTTAATAATCCTAGTTATAATATATTTACCTTCTTACATCTTTTTCTATATTGTTTAGTATTTCAATATAGTTTATACCTGTAATTTTCTTGCACTTTTCTGAAAATTGCGTTTTTTTATTGCGGTTTTCCTTGTGTGATTTTTTATATGCGTTTTTTCTGGGGATGCGTTTTTTTGAAAAAAAACTAAAAAGGTTTTTTTCTATTTATATATATCTATCTCACATGGTTTTATCTTCATTCTAATTAGGGGATTTTCAATTCCATAGGTGTTATTATATTTTCTATTTCTCAAAATTATACCTTTATCTTCACAATCCATCTCTGTTTTCATCTATGCTGCTATGGATAACTAACATATTATAATCTAAATAAAGCCAAAAATCTCCAAATCTGAGTTCAACCCCGCTGGAAGGAGACTACCAAAATCATAGATTCTTCTGGACTCAGCCCGTGACATTCTCATAATGTGATTTCCTCCCCTCCAGTGTATGTCCACCTTTTCCAGGGCCACAAAAGAGAAACCCTTGGGGTCACTATTGTGTGACAATTTAAAGTGTTTGGATAGAGAATGGTTCTCATATCCTTTTCTGATGTTATTTAGATGTTCTGTTATTCTTACTCTCAAGGGTCTCTTAGTTCTGCCAATGTATTGTTTCTGGCAGGGGCACTGGAAAAGGTAGACAACACTGGAGGAGTCACATGTCAGGCAACCCTTAATATCCAAACTAAATCCATTCTGAGTAGATTGGACCTTACTTATCTTTTTTGGGAATGTTGAGTTTTTACACCCCGAACATCTCCCACATCTATAGAACCCATTCATATTCAGCCATTTTTGAAGTGTAGGTGTTTCTTTTTTCTTGTGATTATTTATTGTGGGTGCTAATTTTAAACCTAGGTTGGGTGCCTTAGTGAAGGTGATGAGTGGGGAAGTGTGCAACATGGGTCCAATGACCTTATCTCTTAATAGAAAGTGCCAGTGTTGGTTTATGATGTGCCGTATTTGTTTAGATTGTGAACTGTAGGGTAAGATTATTCTCAATTCCCCTTCCTTATTTGTGTT
Source organism: Bufo bufo (assembly GCF_905171765.1). Classification (NCBI taxonomy): domain Eukaryota; kingdom Metazoa; phylum Chordata; class Amphibia; order Anura; family Bufonidae; genus Bufo; species Bufo bufo. The sequence goes on from NC_053391.1 coordinate 593,371,379, forward strand.
TTTGTGAATATTTGGCTGAAAAAAGGTTTCTCTCTCTGTTTCCCTTATTTTTACCAGAGCATCTGTCAGGATTTTTTCGGGGTAACCTTTACATTCAAACTGTTCTTTCATTTTAAGGGCCTCAATTTCAAAGTCCACTTCCTCGGTACAATTTCGCTTTATACGGCGGAATTGTCCTGAGGGAATATTTAGTAGCCACTGGGGCAGGTGACAGCTTGTGAATGGTATAAAGCTGTTTTTTGCTGTTGGTTTGTAATGGGTATTACACCTGTATTTGTTGTCACATTGTGTAATCTGGATGTCCAGAAACTCTATAGATGTTTCTTTAATTTTGGACAAAAAAATTAAATTTTTGTCATTATGATTCAGGGCCTCTAAGAATTCTTGCAATTGATGTTCATCCTTTCTCCATACAAACAGGACGTCATCTATGTAGCGACGCCATAGGGCCAGGTCCGTCCCCAGTTTGGGGGTGATGTTTTCATGTTCCCACTGTGCCAAAAATAAATTTGCATAACTGGGGGCGAACCTGGTCCCCATGGCCGTCCCACACAGCTGCAAATAGTGACCGCCCTCAAAATAAAAATAATTGTGATGGAGAATAAATTGAATGTCCTCCATCAAGAATTCAATTTGTTTAGGGCATAAAGTCCCATCTATTTCTAGTTGTGACTTCACTGCTGCTATACCTTGGTCATGTCTTATACTGGTATAGAGAGACTGGACATCTAATGTCCCAATGATCCAGCCTGGTTCTACATCAAAACCCTCTAGCGTCCCAATAATATCTGTGGTATCTCAAATATACGACCTAGTTCTCCTCACCACAGGTTGTAATAATACATCAATGTATTGGGAGAGATTCGAGGTCATAGATCCGATCCCAGATATTATGGGACGTCCTGGTGGCTGTTCCAAATTTTTGTGGATTTTGGGCAGGCAGTAGAAGACTGGAAGTCTTCCCTGCGTGCCCAAAATAAAGTTCCGTTCCTGATCAGACAATATTTTGTCACTTACACCTCTGTCGCAGTAATTTGTGAGACTTTTATTGAATTCCTGGCCTGGGTCTACTTTTAGTTTTTTATATGTCATAGTGTCTTCCAATTGTCTAAGACACTCATCTACATACTGTGTGGTATTCATAACTACAATGGCCCCGCCCTTGTCTGCGGGGCGTATTGTGATGTTCTCCTGTTTTTGCAGTTCTTTGATGGCCCGAATTTCTCCCCCTGTTAAATTATTCCTTTGGCTCTGTCTATCTTTGATTTTTCTCAGATCATTTTCGATTGATCTTTGAAATGTTGCCATATCATGGCCAATCTCATTTTTTGGGAATTTCCGTGATTTATTCTTCAGATTAGTATGTTGTACTCCTCCCCTATTCTCATTATCATCTCGTGTTGGGGATTCTGCTATGCTGGGATTTTTTGGGAAATATTTCCGTAGACATAATTTCCTCATAAATTTTTGGAGACCTATATATGTGTCGAACTTGTTGAGTTTGGATGTGGGAGCGAATTTTAATCCTTTGTCTAGGAGTTTCATTTGTGTATTTGTAAGTACGGTAGAACTTATATTAACTATTGAATCTAATGAGTTTATTAATTTCTCCTTCTGTCTCTCCCCCTTCTTCCTCTGTCCTCTTCTTGTCTTTCTTTCTCTGATTTTGTGTGTTGGTATTGATGGTGTTGTCCCCTGTACGGTCGTTTGTATGGTTGTTGATGGTATATTGGGGACTGATTCCGCTGTCCCAGATTGTATGGATGAATTGGTGGAGTTTGACGTATGTGATTCCTTAATGGTGTCTGTGGGTGTTGATTTAATCTTGGCCATGTACTAAAAGGACGGAGAGAATATATCCACCTATAGAAGATCTGCAAGTGTTGTAAAACTCACTGAAGTGTAACAGCTGAAATAGCTAACACAGGTCCAACACAGGTCTCTCGCGAGAGTAGAGACGGGATCCTACTACTAACCGGATCCAACACAAACACAGCGGAGAAAAAGCTGAAGCGTGGGACGCCACGGTAGAAATTCCGCTGCAGATCTGATTGAGTGATCCTATACGGAGACACAGTGAGTAACACTTAGTTCAGAGGAACTACACCGATTCTCTGCATGAGAGACGGCACAGGTACTGTGATTACAGACGTGCTGGATAAGGGACTTTGAATCTGAGACTGTTACAGGCGCTGGACGATTCATTCATGGTCCAAAATATGGACCACATCTGACTATCTTTGATCCCCTATCCTATACGTTGGAGCCATTTACGCAATTAGGATTATGTGGGATACCTGCCATTGAATCCCCTCAAATATAGTATTTTATGCTATGTACCACGGTATATATCTCAAATATTCTGCTTTGGCATAGACGCCTGCGATCTAATAGCCTTACCCAACCGGGAGGGACACAGATGCAGTCTGCTGTGCCCAGCATTTGAGATTCTTCTATATTGGAGATATATATTCACTTGGTATATATATGTTTTATGTTTTATGTCATTTTTATGAATTTTTACTCTGATGTACACAGAATATAGCTTAATCAACGCTTACTGTTTAATAAACAATTTTAATTTACTTCCACGCTTATTCCAATTGTTTTGAGTGCCGGTTCTATCCAAATCTACATTACTGATGATAATTAGGGATGAGCGAATCGACTTTGGATTCTTCATCCGTAGTCGATTAGCATAAAACTTTGTTAGAATACTGTACCGAGCAAGCGCTCCGTACAGTATTAGAATGTATTGGTTTCGATGAGCCGAAGTTATTACTTTGCGAAATCTCGCGAGACTTCGGGTAATAACTTTGTAAATTAATTTCTACTGTAAAAAAACCTTTGTACCCTAAATCCTGAGCCCTAAATCTTTGAGCCCTAAATCCTGAGGCATTACTGATGATAATTAGGGATGAGCGAATCGACTTTGGATTCTTCATCCGTAGTCGATTAGCATAAAACTTTGTTAGAATACTGTACCGAGCAAGCGCTCCGTACAGTATTAGAATGTATTGGTTTCGATGAGCCGAAGTTATTACTTCGCGAAATCTCGCGAGACTCCGGGTAATAACTTTGTAAATTCATTTCTACTGTAAAAAAAACCTTTGTACCGAACTCGGGTTCAGTTCCAAGTGGTGAAGCAAGTCGATTCGCTCATCCCTAATGATAATACTGATGGTTTATCATCAGGAACCCGTGCGTAATCCAGAGCCAGAATACTGACGGATTTCAATACGCTCGTGTGAAAGAGGCCTAAATGTGTATACACATGTAGCTGTCAATCACTAATAACACCTGCCCCATATACTGAGAACTGTTTGTAATAGATATAAATGTATAAATTACAGGTTTTACTGAACTTTTTCCCCATAAAACTATATATCAATCTGCTCTATACCATGCTGCCTGCAGTTATGTTTTTTGTATTTAAAGCTGCATGTACTAAAAACCTGCAAATGCGTTATTAAAGAGGGAAAATGGCTCAGTCTTGAACTGGTTAAATATGACTCAAAAACTCTTATTCACAATGCTCTGTTTATTTCCAGAAATAGATGTGAAACCCATTCAGAGATTTGGCACGCCAGGTTATGCAAGTGTGGTGACAGGAATCCCAACTGACTACAGCTGGACAGCAGTGTGGGCGTGATAAAATAAAAACATGTGCTGTCTACAAAAACACCACAGTATTTTATGGTGGGATTTCCTCTCTTAGAATCAAACAGGACTCTCATTACAAATGCCTCCTCCACACAGTACAAGGCATAAATCTTATGGGTGCTAACATCCATTATTTTCATAGTTTACTTGGAAAAAGAAGCCTGATACAGTTTAGCTGTTTAATGGCTTTTTTTTTTTTTGCACCTGCAGTTTTTGGCGCATTTTTTGCAGTAAAAATGCCAGCTCCAGAACGTCTAGAAGAAATATGAAGCGCAGGACACACAAGCGTTTTTATTTTTTGCTACTAGCATTTTTGTTAATTAGGTGGCGTTTATTTATCTTTCTCTCTGGCACAGCATGCTGAAGCTTTTGATGTTTTTTCTCTCATGTTGACAGTAAAAATTCATGTGTGTAGGGCACCTTAACATACAAGAGATGAGAATGGGGAGATGTATGCAAATTTGCAAAAGAAAACCTATCTTTGTTTCTTATAGGAACCCATTGAGTTAAAAAATGGGTCAGCAGTCCGCATTTTGTGGACAAAGTCTACCTTTTTGCAGAACAACATATGAATGTCTTGAAAGTGACAATGTCTTTCTACATCTATATGTCCATTCGGCAAAAGGATAGAATATGTCATATACTTGGCCGCAAAATGTGGACCATGGACCCACTGAAGTCAATGGGTCTACAAAAAATGTGGATGCAAAATTACAGACGGTCAAGGGCATGAGGCCTAAGTAATGTCAAAGTGACAGTGACATATATGGCTTCGGTTAATGGATGATAACTAGTGGTAACAAAAAGCCTGATGTTCTGGTATGCCTCCCTAAAGCTTGAGTGATAGCAATGCAGATCATTTGGCTCAATAATTCATAAAGACCGACTAACTCTGGAGTTGACTGCACATATATTCAGGTATGTGCATGATTAATTTTCTCCAAAAATGTCCTCTGGGGATCTGAACTGCTCTTATGTAATAGTTTAGTTACAGCTACTTTGTAGGGAGATTAGGCATAAACTAATTCAGAAGATAAATCAAAGCAAAGTTTAGAGGAAACTGACCACATGAATAATGTCACCTATAATGATAATAGGAATAAAAATAACAAAAATCCTTAGAGTACCCATAAGAAGTTATGAGGTGTAACCTGAGACCCACAGCAAAAATCCATAACAGGCCCTGACCTCTCAGACACATGCACGCTAGGGTAATTTCATAGCAAACCAATCAAACTATCAGTATATTTTTAGAGTATGGAAGAAAACTGGATTTTCAAGAGTAAATGAATACAAACACTGGAGAATCATACAAAGTCCATGCAGATGTTGTCCTTGGTCTTCTGAAGTATTTGGCGAAATATAACATCATTATTTGTAAAATACAAATTTTTTCCTTTAGGAAGAGGAGGTACAGTTGATATAGATACACCTTCATAAAGTATAGATACACCTTCTAATAATACCTGTTACGGTGGCTTCCGGGGGCTGCCACTGTTCTGCTCATCTGCCCTAGTCTTCAGCTTCCCTCATTCTCCCAGCAGCTACAGCCGCTGGAGTAGCTCTGTCCCTCCACAGATGTTATGGCCGTCTCAATGTTTCAGACTCTTTCTGTCAGCCTGCACACCCCTTAAAGGCCATCTCGCACACCCTAGTCTATACCAGCCAATGGCTGGAATTTTTGTGGTAATTAGGAAGGCACCTTTCCATGCGGTTGCCAGATTGCTAGTTCCTGCAAAGATGTGCTGTATTTTTCTACTCATGTACTGACTTCTTTCCATTTCCTGGATGACGTGTGCATGGCCTCCACATTCACCATCCCCTGCCTGCTGTGACTTGGGATTATTATTTTTTTAATAGCGTTTATTTAACACTTTTGCATTAAGTACAACAATCCCAAGACTTGGGATTATTTACTGGACTTCACATACTCTGCCTGACCTCCGTCTGTCACTGGCTACGATTTTACCTGATCCCTTGGTGTTTTGCAATGGTATCTCTTGATCCCATTGGTCAGTTGTCAATCACACAGACTACTTTAGGAGGTATCAGCCTGGTAGTTCCCCTGGTGTTTCCAGGTAGTTCCAGGTGTTATAAAACAAGGGAACTGCCAGGATAATGCCCTTGGGAGGAGTCCAAAGCCAAATCTATTGCTTGACACAGTGGTTCCACACCCACTGTTATTACAGTACTGTATTATCACTCTATATATTACTCCACTAGGCTCTGTTTATGCAGTTACACCTGAGTTGATATTATCCACGCAATACTGTATTAACATTTGATGTTTCAGTATAATGGATTTTTCTTTGCAATTTGCGATGCAACAATATTATTGGACATAGGATTTAAATACCCCAGACACCATTATATACAGTGCTGCCCATAATTATTCATACCCCTGGCAAATGTTGACTTAAAATTACTTTTATTCAACCAGCAAGTAATTTTTTGACGAGAAATGACATAGGTGTCTCCCAAAAGATAATAAGAGATATACAAGAGGCATTATTGTAGAAAAAAAAAAAATCCTCAGCTTTTATTTACATTTGAGCAAAAAGTGTCCAGTCCAAAATTATTCATACCCTTCTCAATAATCAATAGAAAAGCCTTTATTGGCTATTACAGCAATCAAACGCTTCCTATGATTGAAGACAAGCTTTTTGCATGTTTCCACAGGTATTTTTGCCCATTCATCTTTAGCAATGAGCTCCAAATCTTTCAGGTTGGAGGGTCTTCTTGCCATCACCCTGATCTTTAGCTCCCTCCACAGATTCTCAATTGGATTCAAGTCTGGACTCTGGCTGGGCCACTCCAAAACGTTAATGTTGTTGTCTGCTAACCATTTCTTCACCACTTTTGCTGTGTGTTTTGGGTCATTGTCATGCTGAAATGCCCACTGGTGCCCAAGGCCAAGTTTCTCTGCAGACTGCCTGATGTTGTCGTTGAGAATCCTCATGTATTACTCTTTTTTCATGGTGCCGTTTACTGTGATTAGGTTCCCTGGTCCATTGGCTGAAAAACACCCCCAAAGCATTAGGTTCCCACCACCATGTTTGACAGTGGGGATGGTGTTCTTTGGGTTGAAGGCTTCTCCTTTTTTACACCAACTGGACACTTTTTGCTCAAATGTAAATAAAAGCTGAGAAATGTTTTTTTTTCCCACAATAATGCCTCTTGTACATTGTCTTATTATCTTTTGGAAGACACCTACAGTATGTAATTTCCCGTCCAAAAATTACTTGCTGGTTGAATAAAAGTAACTTTAAGTCAAAATTTGCCAGGGGTATGAATAATTATGGGCAGCACTGTAGTTCCATTTTAATTGAATACTCTTCAGAAAGACATCATTTTTTCACATAAATATCTGTGAATGTAATAGGGCTTTTAACGTCAATAAAAAATATTTTTCTTAATTGCCATTTTTAATTATCCTTTCGGGGACCACGACAGTTCAAAGAATAATGTATTAAAGAGCAAATTCTCCATGAAGCTTCAGTTATATAAACCTAGCAAGCTTGGAATAATTTGCAACAATAAAAAACATCTGATCACTTTGACTTTTCCCACCCAGGGCGATTGCTAATGTAGAAATGGACAGCTACTTCCTGTTTTCATTAAACATTGCACACTAATTTGGACACTATGGAAACTATTTGAGGGAAGATCCGGTTGCTTTTGTTTTATTCATGAACTAAACAGACTTGTTTGTCTAGAGCAGCAGAAAATTGAATTCATTAAGAAAAGCATAAGCAAAAACATCTGAAAAATTCTGTATGTTCCTCATGTATGTTGCCATAATAAAAAAACTGAGTTAAATTTAGTTCATGACTTGAGATATGATAGAGACTGCTCCCTGTTGTCACCTGGGATTGTGGACAGAGCTGGGTTTGCCATTAAGGAAAAGTTCCAATGAATCAATTTACTTAATGTCTACCAAAGAGAAACCACATGTCTGTGTTCCCTTTACTGCCTGCGGGGATGAAAGCAATTGTCAGTTTGGCACCGTATCAGCCAAGATGGCTGTTGTAAACAGAATTTCTGCTGAGTCCAAAAATACTGTTGGGTGTCTAAAAAAGAAAAGGCTGGAACTGAAGCATTCTTTGGTTGGTGACATCATTTACGCAGAAAAATAGAATACAGAACAGTATTGTGCACATTTGCAATCCATTTTTTTATAGAATAAATCCATCTTGAAATAAAAAATTATGCAACTTTGCACATAAACTTAAGTAAAAATGATCCCATTGTTTGTGGTATACAGCTCCTACACACGCCTCTATGGTCAAGTGTTATTTCCTTTCATCTGCTCTTCCACTACTGTAGGTTAGCAAGGACCAGAAATGCAATATTAAAAAAGTCACTCAAACCAGTCTCACAAATAAATGGAGTCAAGCCAAAAGAAACACTCACAAAAATGTTTATTCTCTAATCTGTTAGAAAGGTACATGATGTAATCTTTTTAGGCTTCGTCCACATCACCGTTCAGCCTTTCCGTTCTGCTCCTTTTTGGAGCAGGAGAATGGAAAGGACGGATTCGGCACATAACTGAGCCGAACAAAACCTAAGGACCCCATAGACTACAAGAAGATGATTTTGGAGCGGAGACAAAAGTTGTGCATGCAGGACTTTTGTCTCCGCTTCAAAAATCTTCCTCTGAACGGAAACCTAACAGACCCCATTATAGTCAATGGGGTCCTTAGGATCCGTACGGCTCAGTTATGTGCTGAATCAGTCCTTTCCGTTCTCCTGCTCCTTATGTGAACGAAGCCTTACTGTTGACTGTATTTATGAGTTATCTACTCCCTTCTGTTCCTTAGCTGTGTCATGTGACCAACATTCTGCCTCTCCAACTGACACAGGATAGGAAGTCAGTTACTTCTCTATTCATTCCTATGAGGCTGACATTAAGGCTTCCATAGGAATACATAAAGAAACTGACTTCTTGTCCACGCATAAGATGCTGTGTTATTTGACGAGTCACAATGTTGTTCACATAAAACTGCTGAGGATCAGAAGGGAGGTTGTAACTCACAAATACAGTCTCTGGTAATAAAATTACCTTCACTACAGTTTACATCATGGACCTTTTTCTATCAGGTCATAGAATAAAAATATTTGTGGGAGTGCTTCTTGAAGGACAGAGGTGGGTAGCCGGCAGTATTCAGCATTCAAAGCAATGTCAGAGGTACACATAATAAAATAGTGTATAGACCTTAATGGGGTTGTCGTACTTCAGCAAGTGGCATTTATTATGTAGAGAAAGTTAATACAAGCCACTTACTAATGTATTGTGATTGTCCATATTGCTTTTTTTGCTGCCTGGATTCATTTTTCCATCACATTATACACTGCTTGTTTCCATGGTTACAGACCACCCTGCAATCTATCAGCAGTGGTCGTGCTTGCACAATATAGGAAAAGGCACCAGCCTATGTGTGCTCCCATGGTCCCTGCCACCAGAGAGGCTGACGCTTTTGCATATACTATGTAAGCATGACCACCAATGATGGATTCTAAGGTGTTCTGTAACCATGGAAATGAGCAGTGTATAATGTGATGGAAAAATGAATCCAGCCAGCAAAGGAACCAATATAGATAATAACAATACATTATTAAGAGCCTTGTATTACCTTCCTCTACATGATAACCCCTTTAAAGAGGTTCAACATTATGAGCCCTTCTGCTGAAGTAAAGGCCCATTTACATGGGCATATAATTGGGTCAATTATCAGGAACAAGCATTCATACAAATGCTTGTTCCCAATATTTGCCCTGTGTAAATGTGCCACAAATTTTCTCACAAAGCAGCAAAACACTCATTTGTCAAGTGATTCAATCATTTATGCAGCACATAAAATTATTGTTTGTCCTATGTAAACAGGGATGTGCTGCCGGCAAATAATAGATCTGTATGGGGATGATCAATCGTAGCTGTGATCAGTCATCCCCATACAGAGGTAATTTATTTAGTTCTCACCAACATATTCCACAGCACTTTACAGACTTTGACATCACTCACTGTACCCAGTGTGACTCACAATCTAGATTCCCTATCAGTATGTGTGTGGAAGGAAACCCATACAAAGACAGGGAGAACATAAAAACTCTCAGCAGATTTGAATCACATATCTCAACGCTTCCAGGCACCAATGCTAAATGCTTAACCACCATGCTGCTGATTTATTGCATATAAATAGAGTTGAGCGAACACCTGGATGTTCGGGTTCGAGAAGTTCGGCCGAACTTCCCGGAAATGTTCGGGTTCGGGATCCGAACCCGACCCGAACTTCGTCCCGAACCCGAACCCCATTGAAGTCAATGGGGACCCGAACTTTTCGGCACTAAAAAGGCTGTAAAACAGCCCAGGAAAGAGCTAGAGGGCTGCAAAAGGCAGCAACATGTAGGTAAATCCCCTGCAAACAAATGTGGATAGGGTAATGAATTAAAATAAAAATAAAATATATGAAAATAAACCAATATCAATTGGAGAGAGGTCCCATAGCAGAGAATCTGGCTTCACGTCAGCAGAGAATCAGTCTTCATGCCATAGCAGAGAATCTGGCTTCACGTCACCCACCACTGTAACAGTCCATTGTCATATATTTAGGCCCCGGCACCCAGGCAGAGGAGAAAGGTCCCGTAACAGAGAATCTGGCTTCATGTCAGCAGAGAATCAGTCTGCATGTCATAGCAGAGAATCAGGCTTTACGTCACCCAACACTGGAACAGTCCATTGTCAGATATTTAGGCCCAGGCACCCAGGCAGAGGAGAGAGGTCCCGTAACAGAGAATCTGGCTTCATGTCAGCAGAGAATCAGTCTGCATGTCATAGCAGAGAATCAGGCTTCACGTCACCCACCACTGGAACAGGCCACTGTCACATATTTAGGCTCCAGTCTTGCATGGAGGCCCAGTCATTGGTGGTGAAGTGGTGCTGTTCCGCAGTGCGACTGACCCGTGCGTGCAGCAGCTGAAACTCCACTATGGCCTGCTGCTGCTCGCACAGTCTGTCCAGCATGTGCAAGGTGGAGTTCCACCTGGTGGGCACATCGCATATGAGGCGGTGAGCGGGAAGGCCGAGGTTTACGCTGTAGCGCAGACATGCGTGCAGCAGCAGGGTGTGAACGCCGGAAGCGCGAACAGACGGCCGGCACTTTATGCAGCAGCTCTGACATGTCGGGGTAGTTGCGAATGAACTTCTGCACCACCAAATTCAGCACATGCGCCAGGCAAAGGATGTGCGTCAAACCGGCTAGTCCCAGAGCTGCAACGAGATTTCGCCCATTATCGCACACCACCAGGCCGGGCTTGAGGCTCACCGGCAGCAACCACTCGTCGGTCTGTTGTTCTATACCCCGCCACAACTCCTGTGCGGTGTGGGGCCTGTCCCCCAAACATATGAGTTTCAGAACGGCCTGCTGACGTTTACCCCGGGCTGTGCTGAAGTTGGTGGTAAAGGTGTGTGGCTGACTGGATGAGCAGGTGGAAGAAGAGGAGGAGGAAGCTGAGGAGGAGGAGGAGGAGACAGGAGGCAAAGAATGTTGCCCTGCGATCCTTGGCGGCTGAAGGACGTGCGCCAAACAGCTCTCCGCCTGGGGCCCAGCCGCCACTACATTTACCCAGTGTGCAGTTAGGGAGAAATAGCGTACCTGGCCGTGCTTACTGGTCCACGTATCTGTGGTTAGATGGACCTTGCCACAGATGGCGTTGCGCAGTGCACACTTGATTTTATCGGACACTTGGTTGTGCAGGGAAGGCACGGCTCTCTTGGATAAGTAGTGCCGGCTGGGAACAACATACTGTGGGACAGCAAGCGACATGAGCTGTTTGAAGCTGTGTGTGTCCACCAGCCTAAATGACAGCATTTCATAGCCCAGTAGTTTAGAAATGCTGGCATTCAGGGCCAGGGATCGAGGGTGGCTAGGTGGGAATTTATGCTTTCTCTCAAATGTTTGTGAGATGGAGAGCTGAACGCTGCCGTGTGACATGGTTGAGATGCTTGGTGACGCAGGTGGTGGTGTTGGTGGTACATCCCATGTTTGCTGGGCAGCAGGTGCCAACGTTCCTCCAGAGGCGGAGGAAGAGGCCGAGGCGGCGGCAGCAGCAGAAGAGGCCGAGGCGGCAGCAGCAGAAGAGGTAGCAGGGGGAGCCTGAGTGACTTCTTTGTTTTTAAGGTGTTTACTCCACTGCAGTTCATGCTTTGCATGCAGGTGCCTGGTCATGCAGGTTGTGCTAAGGTTCAGAACGTTAATGCCTCGCTTCAGGCTCTGATGGCACAGCGTGAAAACCACTCGGGTCTTGTCGTCAGCACATTGTTTAAAGAAGTGCCATGCCAGGGAACTCCTTGAAGCTGCCTTTGGGGTGCTCGGTCCCAGATGGCGGCGGTCAGTAGCAGGCGGAGTCTCTTGGCGGCGGGTGTTCTGATTTTGCCCACTGCTCCCTCTTTGTCTTTTGCTACGCTGTTGGCTCGGTCTCACCACTGCCTCTTCCTCCGAACTGTGAAAGTCAGTGGCACGACCTTCATTCCATGTGGGGTCTAGGACCTCATCGTCCCCTGCATCGTCTTCCACCCAGTCTTGATCCCTGACCTCCTGTTCAGTCTGCACACTGCAGAAAGACGCAGCAGTTGGCACCTGTGTTTCGAAATCATCAGAGACGTGCTGAGGTGGTATTCCCATGTCCTCATCATCAGGAAACATAAGTGGTTGTGCGTTAGTGCTTTCTATCTCTTCCACCCCTGGGGAAGGGCTAGGTGGATGCCCTTGGGAAACCCTGGCAGCAGAGTCTTCAAACAGCATAAGAGACTGCTGCATAACTTGAGGCTCAGACAGTTTCCCTGATATGCATGGGGGTGATGTGACAGACTGATGGGCTTGGTTTTCATGCGCCATCTGTGCGCTTTCTGCAGAAGACTGGGTGGGAGATAATGTGAACGTGCTGGATGCACTGTCGGCCACCCAATTGACTAATGCCTGTACCTGCTCAGGCCTTACCATCCTTAGAACGGCATTGGGCCCCACCAAATATCCCTGTAAATTCTGGCGGCTACTGGAACCTGAGGTAGTTGGTACACTAGGACGTGTGGCTGTGGCAGAACGGCCACGTCCTCTCCCAGCACCAGAGGGTCCACTAACACCACCACGACCATGTCCACGTCCGCGTCCCTTACTAGTTGTTTTCCTCATTGTTACCGTTCACCACAATAAGAAAAATATTATTCGGGCCAATGTATTGAATTAAAATTCAGACCTTTTTTTACAGACACCTTACACTGTCTGGCTATCTATTTAGGTACCGTATTACACTAATACAGGCACACAAGTAATGACAGATTTGGTTGAATATAAATGTGAGGCCTATTTTTTACGCGCTGTGTGACAGATATACCTTTAATCACAGAATTAGACTTCTATCTGCACTGTAGCGTGTGTGTTAAGTTTTTCAGAATGACACTATCAGCACCTTCAATCTAAGATATCCTTTTTGGGATAGATTTAAAGTAGGCCTGATATAGCAGAAACTACTAATTTTGAGAATGGCAAATTTGGGAATAGTTTTTCAACCCAGAACAAAAACTGTGCTTTTACGGTCACTACAAATAATTTGACCAGCTAAAACAGTACAGATTTGGTTGAATAGAAATGTCAGGCCTATTTTTTACGCGCTGTGTGACAGATATACCTTTAATCACAGAATTAGACTTGTATCTGCACTGTAGCGTGTGTGTTAAGTTTTTCAGAATGACACTATCAGCACCTTGAATCTAAGATATCCTTTTTGGGATAGATTTAAAGTAGGCCTGATATAGCAGAAACTACTAATTTAGAGAATGGCAAATTTGGGAATAGTTTTTCAACCCAGAACAAAAACTGTGCTTTTACGGTCACTAAATATAACTTGACCAGCTAAAACTGTACTGATTTGGAGGAATAGAAATGTCAGGCCTATTTTTTAGGCGCTGGGTGACAGGCTCAACTTGCCCCTGATGTAGTATATGGCCAAAAAATAACCACACTATTGATGGTTAAATGCACTTGGGTGACACAGGCTCAGCTTGCACCTAATGTAGTATATGGCCAAAAAATAACCACACTATTGATGGTTAAATTCACTTGATGAAAGCTTGACCCTGATGTAGAATATAGCAAAAAATAACCACACTGTTGATGGTTAAATGCACTTGGGTGACACAGGCTCAGCCTGCACCTGATGTAGTATATTGCCAAAAAATAACCACACTATTGATGGTTAAATGCACTTGATGAAAGCTTGACCCTGATGTAGGATATAGCAAAAAATAACCACACTATTGATGGTTAAATGCACTTGGGTGACACAGGCTCAGCCTGCACCTGATGTAGTATATTGCCAAAAAATAACCACACTATTGATGGTTAAATGCACTTGATGAAAGCTTGACCCTGATGTAGGATATAGCAAAAAATAACCACACTATTGATGGTTAAATGCACTTGGGTGACACAGGCTCAGCCTGCACCTGATGTAGTATATGGCCAAAAAATAACCACACTATTGATGGTTAACTGCACTTGGGTGACACAGACTCAGCCTGCACCTGATGTAGGATATAGCAAAAAATAACCACACTATTGATGGTTAAATGCACTTGGTGGTAGCTTGTGCTGGCGCACCACAAGCCACAAAATGGCCGCCGATCACCCCAGAAAAAAAGTGATATAAAAACGCTCTGGGCAGCCTAAAAAAAGTGAGCAATTCAATATTAGCACTTCAATGATCCACAGCTAGAGATCGATCACTGAATTAAGTCTTTTGGAGGAGTTAATCTGCCTAATCTCGCCCTAACGTCGCAGCAGCAACCTCTCCCTACGCTTGTATCAGCAGAGTGACGTGCAGCGCTACGTGACCCAAGCATATATAGAGGCTGGGTCACATGCTGCACTGGCCAATCACAGCCATGCCAATAGTAGGCAAGCTGTGATGGCCTCTTGGGGCAAGTAGTATGACGCTTGTTGATTGGCTGCTTTGCAGCCTTTCAAAAAGCGCCAAGAAAGCGCCGAACACCAAACCCGAACCCGGACTTTTACGAAAATGTTATACAGTTCGGGTTCGCTCATCCCTACATATAAACACAACTGAATGACTGGGTCCTGCAGGTAAATGCCTTTTCCTATAGGTAATACAGTAACACATTTGCATTGCCACCATATACCAAATGTAGCGTAGATTCTCAATATTGTAATACTCTGAATGGAAGAACTTTAGAAACAATAGTGGAAATTCCCTTTAAGTCATAGGGAAATAGGCAGGTGTACAGCACAATATATAGGCATGTAAGAAGGAACACACACACGATGGGCAGTAAGATCAGGAAGAGCCAGAGTGGAGGATGGGAATGATAGTGGCTCTGGCTGTAACAGTTAATCACAGTGACTTTCCTCTCACCGTTGTTCTCTATGGCCATGCAGTAAATGGAGGGCACATCCTTTCTTCCCTTGGGGCACACCATGATTCTGGGTTTCCTGTCTGATGGCAGTCGGGGTGTCAATGATGTAGAGTGTTTCTATGGGTGCAAGGCAGGGCATGCAAAGTGCAATGGCCGACATATGGTTCAGGAGTCAGTAACAAGGCAAGATTTAACAGTCTCTCTTTACTGTAGTGCAAACTGGAAGTTGTAGAACATCCAAAGGTAGCAAAAACACAGTTCTCACAATATACTGTACAATGTGAATCTCACCAGGTGGTTTTGCATACATTTGAGCGAGGATTCAAATTATTGTACGGTTTCCTATCTATCTTTCTCAAGTCTCCTGCAGAATCAATTACTGGGAATCTCACTTTTGCAAATGTTCCTGTAATTCACAAGTGAGACAAACAGGTTTTAGAAATGTGACTGCCCAAGTTGTGTCAAGTGCGAAGGGTGTCTTAACAGTATTTACTTCACTGCAGTAAAGTCTAAATAGCTTAGGCAGAAGGGTACCTTACTGACACTAATGCCTAGCCATGAAGATTTCTGAACCTTCCTGTCTCCTTCTGTAGATCATGCAGAGATCAGTGAGTATCTTTAGCTTTCTGGGCCTAAAAAGAGGGAGTATAAGTCATTGCTTCCTTCCTCTCTAAACTCCAGTTTAGACTGACCTCACATTAGGGGTGGGGCCAGCCCACATCTTACCTCATACGGGGACTGAGCCAGGATTGTTAACTCTGGCTGTGCCATCCATATATACAGTTGCAAGAAAAAGTATGTGAACCCTTTGGAATTATATGGATTTGTGCACAAATTGGTCATAAAATGTGATCTGATCTTCATCTAAGTCACAACAATAGACAATCACAGTTTGCTTAAATTAATAACACACAAAGAATTAAATGTTACCATGTTTTTATTGAGCACACCCTGTAAACATTCACAGTGAAGGTGGAAAAAGTATGTGAACCCTTGGATTTAATAACTGGTCGAACCTCCTTTGGCAGCAATAACTTCAACCAAACGTTTCCTGTAGTTGCAGATCAGACATGCACAACGGTCAGGAGTAATTCTTGACCATTCCTCTTTACAGAACTGTTTCAGTTCAGCAATATTCTTGGGATGTCTGGTGTGAATCGCTTTCTTGAGGTCATGCCACAGCATCTCAATCGGTTGAGGTCAGGACTCTGACTGGGCCACGCCAGAAGGCGTATTTTCTTCTGTTTAGGCCATTCTGTTGTTGATTTATGTCTGTGCTTTGGGTCATTGTCCTGTTGCAACACCCATCTTCTGTTAAGCTTCAGCTGGTGGACAGATGGCCTTAAGTTCTCCTGCAAAATGTCTTGATAAACTTGGGAATACATTTTTGCTTTGATGATAGCAATCTGTCCAGGCCCTGATGCAGCAAAGCAGCCCCAAACCATGATGCCCCCACCACCATACTTCACAGTTGAGATGAGGTTTTGATGTTGGTGTGCTGTGCCTCTTTTTCTCCACACATAGGGCCACATTTATCATTACTCTGACAGCTCACTCCACTTTCACATATGGCTAAAGTCAGTTTTAGCCAAGTCAGATTTATGATCGGCCCTTTAAGACTGTAATAAATGTGGTTTGACGGTAGCAGTTTATTCGTCAGTAAGCAGCTTTACAAAAGTCGCACATCTTTACGAAAAAGTCGCACGTTTTTACGAAAAAGTCGCATGTTCTATTAAAAAGTCTCATAAGATATACATGGTCCTCACTGGAGTGAAATTGAGCATTTTTTTTGCGATTTTTTTGCGACTTTTTAAATAGTCCCAATAGTAAATCTGTCTAGAGATTCATTTACATAAGAAAACACGCCCACTTTTAGAAAACTGGCGAGCATAGTGCAGAGAAGAAAAAAAGTCGCAAATTTGTGTGCAGTTTTAACGTTTGCGCATTTTTTGCGACTTTTTCACTCCATTATTCTGACTTGAGCTAATGATAAATTTGGCCCATACTGTTGTGTTTCTTCCAAACAACTCAATTTTGGTTTCATCTGTCCACAGAATAGTTTGCCAGTACTTCTGTGGAACATCCAGGTGCTCTTGTGCAAACTGTAAACATGCAGCAATTCTTTTGGGACAGCAATGGCTTCCTCTGTGGTATCCTCCCATGAAATCTATTCTTCTTTAGTGTTTTACGTATCGTAGATTTGCTAACAGGGATGTTAGCATATGCCAGAGACTTTTGTAAGTCTTTAGTTGAGCTTCACCTCATTGAGCAGTCTACGCTGTGCTCTTGCAGTCATCTTTACAGGACGGCCACTACTAGGGAGAGTAGCAGCAGTGCTGAACTTTCTCAATTTATAGACAATTTGTCTTACCGTGGACTGATGAACAGCAAGGCTTTTGGAGATACTTTTATAACCCTTTCCAGCTTTATGCAAGTCAACAATTCTTAATCGTAGGTCTTCTGAGAGCTCTTTTGTGCGAGGCATCATTCACATCAGGCAATGCTTCTTGTGAATAGCAAACCCAGAACTGGTGTGTGTTTTTTATAGGGCAGGGCAGTTGTAACCAACACCTCCATTCTCATCTCATTGATGGGACTCCAGTTGGCTGACACCTCACTCCAATTAGCTCTTGGAGATGTCATTAGTCTAGGGGTTCACATACTTTTTCCACCTGCACTGTGAATGTTTACATGGTGTGTTTAATAAAAACATGGTAACATTTAATTCTTTGTGTGCTATTAGTTTAATCAGACTGTGATTGTCTATTGTTGTGACTTAGATGAAGATCAGATCACATTTTATGACCAATTTGTGCAGATATCCATATCATTCCAAAGGGTTCACATACTTTTTCTTGCAACTGTAGTTATGCTGGATGCATCACATAGTACAATACATAACAGTATATTACATAACAAACCATTTGCAGATACCCCCGGATCTTGGGTACTGAATATTGGTCCTGAGTTTCCAGTAGCAGGATAGTATTACTGACACACTAAAGCCATTCAACTTGTAGGTGGTTGTCTCTTTGCCCTTTAATGACTGGGAACATAGTTGTATTTTCCAATAATCTACATATTTTCACAATATGCAGCCCCTGATAAACCACATCTTTATAATCAAAGTGGATGATAAGATATTGGTCCATAATCCAAAATTTAAAGTGATAGAAAAATAGTTTATGCCACTGATTCACCCTGGTTTGATTGCTCTAACAAAAAAGTTGAATTACTAGTGTCAGACTGAAGTTCCTTAGTTGCAGAAGAGGAGATAATCCACTGACTGAAGAGTCTGGCAGTGAGTCATTATCCTCTGTCCATTGAGAAAACATTTACGCTCATCCAAGCTGTGTACGGATGTGTATGTGGGAGTCAGGAAAAATAGCTGTTCAGCAGACAGCTAACTCGGGTGCATGGGTGCTCTCAGATTCCATGCAAAAATGTATTATGTTTTATTAGACTCCATGTATTCAGAATTATTCTCCTCTAGAAATAAAACATATACAATGATGTATGCAAGGTTTTGTATCCTTAAAACTACATCCAATTTTTACACAAGTCCTAGAAATAGATATGGATAATCACATGAAACAAATTAGTGAAAAATGTTAGATTTAGGCTACATGCACACGACCTTTGTGTGTTTTGTGGTCCGCAAATTGCGGATCCGCAAAACAAGGATGGCGTCCGTGTGCGTTCCGCCATTTGTAGAACGGCACAGACAGCCATTGATATAACTGCCTATTCTTGTCCGCAAAATGGACAAGAATAGGACAGGTTATATTTTTTTGGGGGACCACGGAAAGGAGCAACAGATACAGACAGCACACAGAGTGCTGTCCGCATTTTTTGCGGCCCCATTGTAGTGAATGGGTCCGCATCCAAGCCGCAAAAAATGCGTCTCGAATGCGGACCAAAACAACGGTCGTGTGCATGAGGCCTTAGTCAGATATTTATTACTGAAAATGATCCAATATCACATCTGTGAGTAACAATGTACAGTACAGACCAAAAGTTTGGACACACCTTCTCATTCAAAGAGTTTTCTTTATTTTCATGACTATGAAAATTGTAGATTCACACTGAAGGCATCAAAACTATGAATTAACACATGTGGAATTATATACATAACAAACAAGTGTGAAACAACTGAAATATGTCATATTCTAGGTTCTTCAAAGTAGCCACCTTTTGCTTTGATTACTGCTTTGCACACTCTTGGCATTCTCTTGATGAGCTTCAAGAGGTAGTCCCCTAAAATGGTTTTCACTTCACAGGTGTGCCCTGTCAGGTTTAATAAGTGGGATTTCTTGCCTTATAAATGTGGTTGGGACCATCAGTGGCATTGAGGAGAAGTCAGGTGGATACACAGCTGATAGTCCTACTGAATAGACTGTTAGAATTTGTATTATGGCAAGAAAAAAGCAGCTAAGTAAAGAAAAACGAGTGGCCATCATTACTTTAAGAAATGAAGGTCAGTCAGTCAGCCGAAAAATTGGGAAAACTTTGAAAGTAAGGGCTATTTGACCATGAAGGAGAGTGATGGGGTGCTGTGCCAGATGACCTGGCCTCCACAGTCACCGGACCTGAACCCATTCGAGATGGTTTGGGGTGAGCTGGACCGCAGAGTGAAGGCAAAAGGGCCAACAAGTGCTAAGCATCTCTGGGAACTCCTTCAAGACTGTTGGAAGACCATTTCAGGGGACTACCTCTTGAAGCTCATCAAGAGAATGCCAAGAGTGTGCAAAGCAGTAATCAAAGCAAAAGGTGGCTACTTTGAAGAACCTAGAATATGACATATTTTCAGTTGTTTCACACTTGTTTGCTATGTATATAATTCCACATGTGTTAATTCATAGTTTTGAAGCCTTCAAAGTCATGAAAATAAAGAAAACTCTTTGAATGAGAAGGTGTGTCCAAACTTTTGGTCTGTGCTGTATGTGAACCTTTCCTTTCAGTATCTGTTGTGACCTCCTTGTGCATCAATTACTTCAACTTAACATTTCTGGTAATTGTTGATTAGTCCTGCACATCAGCTTGGAGGAATTTTAACCCATTCGTCTGTACAAAACACCTTTAACTCTGTTATATTGGTGGGTTTTATCACATGAACTCCTCGCTTCAGGTCCTTCCACATCATTTCTATAGGATTAACCCCTTAAGGACCCAGCCATTTTTCACCTTACGGACCAGGCCATTTTTAGCAAATCTGACATGTGTCAATTTATGTGGTAATAACTTTAAAATGTTTTTACTTATCCAGGACTATTCTGAGATTGTTTTCTCTTCACATATTGCACTTCATGACAGTGGTAAAATTGAGTAAAAAAATTTCATTTTTATTTATAAAAAAATACCACATGTACCAAAAATTTGGAAAAAATAGCAATTTTTCAAATTTCAATGTCTGTACTTTTATAATAGATAGTAATAACTCCAAAAATATTTATTAATTTACATTCCTCCATATGTTTACTTCATGTTTGGATTATTTTGTGAATGCCATTATATTTTTTTGGGACGTTAGAAGGCTTAGAAGTTTAGAAGCAAATCTTGAAATTTTTCAGAAAATTTCCAAAACCCACTTTTTAAGGACCAGTTCAGGTCCGAAGTCACTTTGTGAGGCATACATAATAGAAACTGTAAGGAAATTATGTCTATATCCACACACGTTCACATATATATATAATAATTCAGCCTTATATGCTTGTATTAAATATGCAGAGTTCTTCTTTAAAGGAAATATTTTATACTCTTATGACAGCAAGGTCTAGTAACACAAGCTAAACAGGAAATGAGGTCTAGCAACACAAGCTAAGAGGAAATGGTTGTCTGAAGCTTAAAACCGCATGGCTAGAAAGAGATATGCATGCTTTAGCAAAAAAGACCACATTTATGATAGAGGTACATGAAGAGAGAATTGCCGAATGCATGGCATCATAGCTGCAGGAACATACACTGCGTGCAGAATTATTAGGCAAATTAGTATTTTGACCACATCATCCTCTTTATGCATGTTGTCTTACTCCAAGCTGTATAGGCTCGAAAGCCTACTACCAATTAAGCATATTAGGTGATGTGCATCTCTGTAATGAGAAGGGGTGTGGTCTAATGACATCAACACCCTATATTAGGTGTGCATAATTATTAGGCAACTTCCTTTCCTTTGGCAAAAAGGGTCAAAAGAAGGACTTGACAGGCTCAGAAAAGTCAAAAATAGTGAGATATCTTGCAGAGGGATGCAGCACTCTTAAAATTGAAAAGCTTCTGAAGCATTTTCATTGAACAATCAAGCGTTTCATTCAAAATAGTCAACAGGGTCGCAAGAAGCGTGTGGAAAAACCAAGGCGCAAAATAACTGCCCATGAACTGAGAAAAGTCAAGCGTGCAGCTGCCAAGATGCCACTTGCCACCAGTTTGGCCATATTTCAGAGCTGCAACATCACTGGAGTGCCCAAAAGCACAAGGTGTGCAATACTCAGAGACATGGCCAAGGTAAGAAAGGCTGAAAGACGACCACCACTAAACAAGACACACAAGCTGAAACGTCAAGACTGGGCCAAGAAATAGCTCAAGACTGATTTTTCTAAGGTTTTATGGACTGATGAAATGAGAGTGAGTCTTGATGGGCCAGATGGATGGGCCCGTGGCTGGATTGGTAAAGGGCAGAGAGCTCCAGTCCGACTCAGACGCCAGCAAGGTGGAGGTGGAGTACTGGTTTGGGCTGGTATCATCAAGGATGAGCTTGTGGGGCCTTTTCGGGTTGAGGATGGAGTCAAGCTCAACTCCCAGTCCTACTGCCAGTTTCTGGAAGACACCTTCTTCAAGCAGTGGTACAGGAAGAAGTCTGCATCCTTCAAGAAAAACATGATTTTCATGCAGGACAATGCTCCATCACACGCGTCCAAGTACTCCACAGCGTGGCTGGCAAGAAAGGGTATAAAAGAAGAAAATCATGGCCTCCTTGTTCACCTGATCTGAACCTCAGTGAGAACCTGTGGTACATCATCAAATGTGAGATTTACAAGGAGAAAAAACAGTACACCTCTCTGAACAGTGTCTGGGAGGCTGTGGTTGCTGCTGCACGCAATGTTGATGGTGAACAGATCAAAACACTGACAGAATCCATGGCTGGCAGGCTTTTGAGTGTCCTTGAAAAGAAAGGTGGCTATATTGGTCACTGATTTGTTTTTGTTTTGTTTTTGAATGTCAGAAATGTATATTTGTGAATGTTGAGATGTTATATTGGTTTCACTGGTAAAAATAAATAATTGAAATGGGTATATATTTGTTTTTTGTTAAGTTGCCTAATAATTATGCACAGTAATAGTCACCTGCACACACAGATATCCCCCTAAAATAGCTAAAACTAAAAACAAACTAAAAACTACTTCCAAAAATATTCAGCTTTGATATTAATGAGTTTTTTGGGTTCATTGAGAACATGGTTGTTGTTCAATAATAAAATTAATCCTCAAAAATACAACTTGCCTAATAATTCTGCATTCCCTGTATATATGCACATATATACCTGTTACACATATATCTAACATGTGCATTAGACATGTTTACATTTGCTGCAACACGGGTTATATATATATAGGTATTTTTGTATTTTGGTTTAGATAAGTGAAGGACGTTTTTTATCAGGTAAATGTCGGTACAAAATAAACGAAGATAATTCCGCGAAATATCTGAACAAAGCTAAAGTCAACAAAGATTATGGTTAGATATCTTAATTCCAAGAATTATAAATGCATCACATATGTACCTTGTTTCTAGGAAATTATCATGACTTTTTTACTAAGGTTGTATAAAGGTGAGATTGATAAATTCGTTACCTGATTGGATTAAGCTTAGGGGAGGTATATGATAATCTTGTGGTTTGTATCTATAAATTGTCTACGATGTCTAATAAAGTGACAACCATTTTAAACCTATCAACGTGTATTGGTCTTTAGTGGTTGCCCGGCCGGAGGTTCATCCACAGACAAACCAGGGGCCCTTTCAATTGGTAGCAGAGGATGGTTCACTGACTATCCAGGTGAGTAAATAATTTCTGCCACTATTTATGTTGGTTGGAATGTTTCTCTCCTGGATACGGTGAATGTCTGATGTATACTGGATGGCAGGTTATAGTGGCAGGTTAGTTTAGTGTTCTTAGGACTGTGGGACAGACACGAGGCAGCACTCAGTGTTCTGCGTATCCTGATAGGAGCGGCGTCTCCTATAGGCACAGTGGTTGGCAGGGGATGTTGTTCCAGGAACATACATCATATTGATGGCAGGGAATTTTTCGAATGCAGAACTAGTCTCTTCGAACGTTGGCAGGGATTTTTCAAATGGGATTAGTCTCTCATTTGACGGTTTATTGAGTTAAAGGATAACTCTGGATTTATGTGATTGAGTTAAAGGATAACTCTGGATTTATGTGAAACAAGGTACCCGGAATATATGTATAAGGAAAAGGAATACATATGGAAAAAAAAAAAAAAGGGTGAGGGAAACGCATACATCTGAATGCAGATGTTGGTTTCTAACTCACTAGGATTGTCTGTGGAGTGAATTGTTTATTGAACATAACTGTACAGTTAAAACTTGGAAAGTGACATTGAATACTGCAGTCTATTAAGTTCGTAAATGGTGTTGCCCATATAAGATATTTTTACACGTGTTATAAGAATATTGTGCTAGTGGAAAATCTGATTGTGCTGGCTTAATTGATTCTCAACATAACAATACTAACACAATTACTTTCTGCTATTTGCTGCTATTTCCGTTTCATTGTTTGCTGCTTGAAAATATATGTATAGAGTTCATTGTCGATTTCATTATACATTATGGGTAACGGCGTGGGAAAGGATCTGGATGGTGAGCCAGAGACCAGACCCACACCGCTACATTTTGTATCAGGCACCTGTGGGATTAGTGTAACTGATCCATTTTGGGTAAATATCTGTGACCGCAGTCAGCAACTGTGTATTACGCAGATCAGCGATGTAGGTCCTTTTGGGAGGAGGTCAAAAAAATGGTGGGGCTGCACCCAAAATATAACTATCCCATTGGTGCCTGGGATGAAGATTATATGAAAACATGTTTTAAGAAATAGGTGAAGGCATTAAAAGAGTACAGAAAGAGATTTCCACCAACCCATCACATATACCTAAAACAGGATAGGGGGACAATGAGTAAAAAGGAAGAAGTCCCATGGTCAGAAATTCTGCCCGCCTTGCCAGAAAAGCCACCGGCATATGATGTAACGGTATTAGAACCACAAAAGGCAATACTCCCAGCTGTCTTTACAGAAGGCATGCTACAAGTCCCTTATGATAAGGTCCCCTGTCCAGAACAAGCAACCGCACCAGAATTATTATTATTTTCCGGTGAGAATCAAAAGAGAACCGGACTATACCCGGATTTGGGGGATAGAGATTCCCTTTTGAGTACTGCAGTTATAGTGGCAGCAGCACTTATGGAACAAGCAGATGTGACTCCACAAGTCAAACAGGCTAAGGAAAAAAGAATTGAATATAGAGAAAGCATGGGCAGTTATGTACATGAGCTGATTCAACTGAGGGATAAACTAAGGACAGACATAGTCTACATTAAACAACTTCCCCTTCAGGATGTCTTTCCCGTCATATATGATCACGAGGACCCAGATGATACAGACCTTCCTAGTGAGGAACAGATAGATGAATTAAAGGGCATTTTGGGAGGAGAGTGTGGCAGAACCAGAGCTGCAACTAACAAAAAAAAACAGCTACTGACCGAGATAGGAAAACTAAGACAGGAGTACTGGAGGGTGAAGAAGGACTGGGAGACCAGGGCTCAGGAAGAGTACGATAGGAGGACAACAGGAATTGAAACACAGATAGAAGCTGACAGTTTAGAAAATGGAATTCCCCTGGCAACCTCCAGTCCTAGAATACCTGGAGTAGTCCAACCCCTAACAGATGAATTTTCCAAACTCACTCTAATACCTGAGGAAGGGGATAGGGAAGGCACACAACTGCGGCTTCCCATGATTACTGTGGGTAGCACTGAAGTCCATATCCCTCTTCCTTTAGGATTAATGAAGGAACTGAAAGATATGTGCCCCAATCCAAAAAAGGACCCTAGAGCAGCAGCTATGTTTCTGCAGAAATATACCGCAGGGAGCCATTTAACTTTGGAGGATATTCAGATAATACTCTCAGCCATAGACCCAGACACTGGCTCTCAAATTGATCCAGAAAAGGTAATGAAGGCATCAGAAAAAGAAGTTAGGGATGCAGGAGACAGAGATAGCCCCAAGGTTTGGAAGAAGTTTTGGGATAAGATAGGAGTAGAATGGATGAAAAGATACAAAGAGGATTCAGGTTTACACACAATGCTAAATACAAAACAAGAGCCGAAAGAGGATTTTTATAGTTTCTGTAAGAGACTGTTGGACCTCTACAGTAGTACAGGAATGAATTCACCCGAATTGTTCAAGACTACATGTATGACAAATGGGGACCCTAAGATGACACAGCTAATAAAATTAGTGAATAACGAATGGCTTACTCAAACAGTGACAGAATTTATGGATGACATAGCAAAACGCTCGGCCTCTGGTGTTTTCAATCAAAAGGGAGGAGTATTTCCATTGTTAGTGCAGCAGGACATACAACAGGAGTCTATATTGTCAGGTGGGGAAAGCAATTACATGATGATGTCAAGTTTCCCCCGGGGAAGGAATAATAGAAGAGGTCCGAGAAGTAGGGGCCAGGCAGATTACCTGGGAAGAGTAGAAAGAAATCAGAGACAGGGCTGTTTCATTTGTGGGAGTCTAGGTCACTGGAGGCGAGAATGTCCAAAGGTGAGAGATGAAGATAGGAGAGAATACAGAGGGAGAGGCGCCTCTGACTACCGAGGGGAGCCCAGACAACAGGAAAGACAGCAAGATATGACAAGAAGACAACCCCAGGGAGATCGTATTAACATACACTGGCCAGCAAAGGATGGGGGGAGTAGACAACCCAATTTGCAATCAGACTTACAGAGGTGGTCTGAGCATGAACAGTACCCGTCCCCACGGGGGAACAATTACTACTAGGGGTGCCCAGAACAAGTCCCATCCTTCATTATGCATTTTGTTCCAACTGATTGGCAAGTCTTACCACAAGTAATACTGCAAATTGATGGTATTAAAGTTAATTTATTGCTTGACACCGGAGCAACGACTTCAAGTGTAAACAAAATAGACTTCATTAATGATAAATGCACCGAAGGAAGTTCTATGGGTATAAATGGGACGACAGTGATACATAAGGTGACAGCACCGCTCCCGGTTTGTACTCTTACGGGGGAACTAGTGACGCACATGTCTTTTGCAGTCCTACTAGAGTGCCCCGTTTGCCTATTAGGAAGGGATTTAATGGCAGCATTACAGATTTCATTAGTCTTTGACAAAAAGGGCAGACTGACAGCAACCTCAATGAAATGTGACCTGACAAACCCAAAGAGACGTGACATGAATGGGTTCTTTTTAAGCATACCAATGTCCCTGGAAAATCATCCAATTTGGGCAAAATGTGAAGACTCAGCAGGGAGGATCAACTGTGAGCCCTACCGGCCCTGTTTGAAGGAGGGGGTTATGCCAACCTTTCAAAAACAATACCCATTGAGTGAGGAAAAGTTAGAGGGTATAAAGCCACAAATTGAGAAATACTTGCAGATGGGAATTCTTAGGAAAATTGTCAGTCCCTGGAATTCCCCGATAAATCCCGTAAAAAAGGCTAATGGCACATGGCGGCTGGTACAGGATCTAAGGAAGGTAAACAAGGCAATTATCCCACTTCCCCCCTTGGTGGCAGATCTTACAGCTGTGTTTGGGGCCATTCCTGCGGGATCCAGATATTACACTGTAGTTGACCTCAGTAATGCGTTCTTTTCCATACCAGTGGCTTGGGATGCACAAAATCTTTTTGCTTTTCAGTGGGCTGATAATGGTCAGGTGACTTGGACCCGTCTCCCTCAAGGTTTTGGGGATAGCCCAGCAGCCTTTTCTATTGTATTAAAGGCTACATTGGAAGATTGGGAACCAAAGAGGGGATCCACCTTAATACAGTACACAGACGACCTTTTACTCTCCAATTCGGAGTTAGAAGCCTGCGAAATAGATTCAGGGAGTTTATTAGACCACTTGGCAAGCAAAGGACACCTGGCCTCGAAGAGGAAAATCCAATATGCAAGTACCCAGGTAGAGTATCTGGGGTGCATAATAGAGGCAGGAGAGAGAAAGATCTCACCCGCTAGAGTCAAGGCAGTGACCTCCCTAAGCAGGCCGAGGGACAAAGCTACAATGCTGTCCTTTTTAGGGTCAATAGTGTATTGTAGACAGTGGATTCCCGATTGCTCCCATTGGGATTCAATCCTAAGAAAAACTACACTCACAGAAGCACCAAAGGTAGTGGAGTGGACAGAGGACAGAGTAGAAGCCTTTGAGAGATTGATTCGGTCCCTGACCCAAGCCCCAGCCTTGGCCCTGGCAGATTATGGAAAACCATTCCAATTATACTGCGTGGTATCTGGAGAAACCTATGCAGCAGTTTTGACACAGACACATGGGGGGAGAAACAGGCCAGTTTCATACTTATCGAAAAAATTACCTCCTGTGGTTCTTGGAATGCCTCACTGTCTCCAAGCATTAGCAGCCGCGGCTATGTCAGTAAAGGATGCTACCAAGATAGTCCATGGAAATACAATGGAACTTTTCACCACTCATACAGTCTTGTCCCTCCTTCAAAACATGACCACACAACACATGACAGCTCAGAGACTGTCCGGATATGAGACCATATTACTCAGTACGGCAAACCTGTTGATAAAGACATGTCCAGACACCTCACCAGTGATAAGATTTTTGCATACACTTTTGAGACTTAAGCGTGAAGGTTCTGACGAACAAGTAGACCCAATACCTGAACACAGATGTGATGAAATAATCTTGTCATGCACAACACCTAGGGAGGATTTAAAGGACACACCACAGACTGGCAGTATAGATGTTTTTGTGGATGGATCCTGCACAAGACCAGATGACAGGACATACCAAACAGGTTACGCAGTAGTCATGCTCCCAAATCAAGTGATAGAAGCTGAACCAATTGTCACAACTTCAGCACAACAAGCTGAGTTGGTAGCGCTCACAAGAGCCTGTGAAATATTCGCAGGACACAAAGTGAATATTTATACTGATAGTAGCTATGCATTTGGAACAGTGCATGATTATGCATTAATATGGAAAAATAGGGGGTATATCTCAGCAGACGGGAAGAAGGTAGCGAATCAGAAATACATAGATCACTTGCTACATGCAATTCAATTGCCAGAAGCCATAAGTGTGATAAAAGTGAAAGGACACTCTGCAAAAGGAGATTATCAAGCTATGGGAAACAACCTAGCAGACAGAGCAGCAAAAATGGCAGCCAAGAGAGACACGAAAAGGGAAAGTAAGTTATTATTCATGACAGACTTTGAAAGTGAAAACTGGAAGTCAGTAGTAGATCAACTTCAGAAACAGTCTACCAGTGAGGACATCAAGTACTGGAAATCTCAGGGACTGCAGACGACAGGTAC